>NC_056445.1:18114448-18414448 GCF_018296145.1 Oncorhynchus tshawytscha
GGCTGGTCTCAGACGATTCCGCAGGTGTGGATGTGGAGGTCCTTGGCTGGTGTGGTTACACATGGTCTGCGGTTGTGAGGCAGGTTGGGCGTACTGCCAAATTCTCTAAAGTGATGTTGGAAGTGGTTTATGGTAGAGAAATGAACATTACATTTTCTGGCAACACATTCCAGCAGTCAGCATGTCAAATGCACACTTCCTCAAAACTTGAGACATCTGTGGCATTGTGTTGTGTGAAAAAATTGCACAAATTTAAAGTGGCCTTTTATTGTCCCCAGCTCAAGGTGCACCTGTGTAATGATCATGCTGTTTAATCAGCTTCTTGATATGCCACACCTGTCAGGTGGATGGATTATCTTGGCAGAGGAGAAATACTCACTAACAGGGATGTAAACAAATTTGTGCACATTTCACATCTTTTATTTCAGGTCATGAAACATGGGGCTAACACTTTACATGTTGGGTTTATATTTTTATTCAGTATATATTACCAGTATTGTACTTTTCATGTAGCTTACTTTTGTCCAGCTCACCACTGATCAAGCAACATTAAGGACTAAACAGTCAAATCCTGGTGCTGCAGGATTATTTTTCTGCGACAATACTGGTCAAATTAAGATCCTACATATGTATGTAATCAATATAGCATGTCTTGAAGAAAGTGAATCAAATATTTCCAGTGTAAATGATAACCATGTTATGATAAGATCAGAGAGATATTCTCAAATCAAAGATGAGATTCATTTTATCTTGAAAAAGTTTCCTGCAGTAGTTTTCTCAAAGCCACCAAACATTGCTATGGTGACACTTTACCTGCAGTGGTAAAGCGTCCTCACATCTTGTCCTCAAAGCAACACAACCTTTCATTGTAAAAACCAACGCTGGAGTAGAGAAGCAGTTACTGGGAGTCAACATTTAATAAGGCGCAGACATGGACCAGCGTCAGCGCACGGGTAACACAACGACATACAACATATTCGATGCTGAAGCAGGGGGAACAGACAGATATAGGGGAGGTGATTACATCCAGGTGAGTCCAATAATCGCTGATGCATGTGATGGGGGAAGGCAGGTGTGCGTAATGATGGTGGCAGGTGTGCGTAATGCTGGGGAGCCTGGTGCCCTCGAACGCCAGGAGGAAAGAGCGGGAGCAGTCGTGACATTCAGTGTCATGACTGTTCTCACCTTTACCCATAGTAACTGACTTTGTTCCTTAGGCCTCCTAAATTTTATTCCATTGTATGACCAAGTGCAGTAACACAATCATTATGGTCAACCGTACTCTCTATCAAAGAGGTTCTGAATGGCAAAGGCACTGAGGAATTGTGAATATTCAGAGGTGACGGAATTACATCTATGCCAAAGAGGAGACCTTTCTCAACCTGCAAATATCTTGTTTGACACTTCCATTTTCTAGAAAGTTCACAGAATTGACAATGGCGATTCGTGTTTATTTTCTACCAGCCAATTAGATTGGGAGAGAATTAGAAGACCAGGTGCTGTTGGGAATAGTCCAATGCACAAAACACACTGCATTAACAAGTAATATGTTCGTTTAAGAGAGTGGAGAAAGTCTTCCAGCTGTAAAATGAAAAACAGAGAGAATGGATGCATGAGCAAGTTATGAGAGTCCTTCCCTGAATTCCGACCTACCTAGTATTGTACCTCCTCGCATAAGTTAATGCCAGAGGTTGCTGGTGGGAGGAGTTTTAGAAGGACAGGCTCATTGTACAGACTGGAATGGAATATATGGAACGGTATCAAACACATCAAATATATCAAATCAAATCAAATTTATTTATATAGCCCTTCGTACATCAGCTGATATCTCAAAGTGCTGTACAGAAACCCAGCCTAAAACCCCAAACAGCAAGCAATGCAGGTGTAGAAGCACGGTGGCTAGGAAAAACTCCCTAGAAAGGCCAAAACCTAGGAAGAAACCTACAGAGGAACCAGGCTATGTGGGGTGGAGATTATAACAGAACATGGCCAAGATGTTCAAATGTTCATAAGTGACCAGCATGGTCATATAATAATAAGGCAGAACAGTTGAAACTGGAGCAGCAGCACAGTCAGATGGACTGGGGACAGCAAGGAGTCATCATGTCAGGTAGTCCTGGGGCATGGTCCTAGGGCTCAGGTCCTCCGAGAGAAAGAAAGAGAGAATTAGAGAGAGCATATGTGGGGTGGCCAGTCCTCTTCTGGCTGTGCCGGGTGGAGATTATAACAGAACATGGCCAAGATGTTCAAATGTTCATAAATGATCAGCATGTTCGAATAATAAGAAGGCAGAACAGTTGAAACTGGAGCAGCAGCACGGCCAGGTGGACTGGGGACAGCAAGGAGTCATCATGTCAGGTAATCCTGGGGCATGGTCCTAGGGCTCAGGTCCTCCGAGAGAGAGAAGGAGAGAATTAGAGAACGCACACTTAGATTCACACAGGACACCGAATAGGACAGGAGAAGTACTCCAGATATAACAAACTGACCCTAGCCCCCGACATATAAACTACTGCAGCATAAATACTGGAGGCTGAGACAGGAGGGGTCAGGAGACACTGTGGACCCATCCGAGGACACCCCGGACAGGGCCAAACAGGAAGGATATAACCCCACCCACTTTGCCAAAGCACAGCCCCCACACCACTAGAGGGATATCTTCAACCACCAACTTACCATCCTGAGACAGGGCCGAGTATAGCCCACAAAGATCTCCGCTATGGCACAACCCAAGGGGGGGGGCGCCAACCCAGACAGGATGACCACATCAGTGAATCAACCCACTCAGGTGACGCACCCCTTCCAGGGACGGCATGAGAGAGCCCCAGTAAGCCAGTGACTCAGCCCCTGTAATAGGGTTAGAGGCAGAGAATCCCAGTGGAAAGAGGGGAACCGGCCAGGCAGAGACAGCAAGGGTGGTTCGTTGCTCCAGAGCCTTTCCGTTCACCTTCCCACTCCTGAGCCAGACTACACTCAATCATATGACCCACTGAAGAGATGAGTCTTCAGTAAAGACTTAAAGGTTGAGACCGAGTTTGCGTCTCTGACATGGGTAGGCAGACCGTTCCATAAAAATGGAGCTCTATAGGAGAAAGATGGAAATATGGAAACCAAATGTTTGACTCCGTTCCATTGATTCCATTACAGTCTTTAAAATGAGCCCGCCCTCCAATAGCTCCTCCCACCATTCTCCCCTGCTTCCTGCCTACCTATTATTTTTTTTAACCTTTATTTAACTAGGCAAATATTATTTACAATGACGGCCTACACCGGCCAAACCCGGACGACACTGGGCCAATTGGATGGTATATGCCAGGATCAGTTCATGGAGATTGGCTACCTGAATGGTGGTCAGGATTCACAATCCTACCTACCTACCTAACTACCTACATGTCTTTTCACATGTCTGCACATCCATCCATCCATCTGTGTCTGTCTGTCTGTTTCACCAAGGCTATGTTTTGCTGATAAGGGAATTCAAGAACCATGCAGCTGACCAACCGCCACATGTTTTCTCACTTAAACTCTCTAGACTTCTCTGGCTTTCATCTACACCCCTGCCTCCTATTCTCCTTATTCCCTCGCTCCCCTCCGCCTCCGAAAGAAAAAAAACACTTTCTAACCACTTCTAACGGAAAATGCAGCTGTTTGCAAGTTTTCTCTGTGAGAGTGCATGGAGCACTGTACAAGAGGGTGGAGAGAGTGGGGGGGGAGAGAAGAGGGTTGAAGGAACATACACAAGGGCACAGACCTGCGGTTGGCCATGGGGTTGTGAGTCATTGACCAGAAACATGACTCTTCTCACATAGAATGGTGGGGTGTATCAACCCAAGATATTGCTGGATACAAAATAATAGTTCAAGAGGTGTGTTGCTATCTACCCAGGGGTACATGAGAGTTTCAGTCAGGATTTGTGTCAAAGTAACACAATAGGAGTCAAGTTGCTTGAAGAAAAAGTGAATTGAGTGAAATTAATTTGAGCTAAAAACCCTTTCTTGTGGTGAAATCAGCTGCTAGTCTGGGAATGAATTCTCCCCCCAAGCAGTATTTGCCACAAAAAGTCAGAGAACAAAAACTACATGTTCTATGTGGTGAATGACAATAGGTTTACATGTTGTTTATCCAAGGCCATACAAGTTCATAACAACACGACCACTGATCTGAAGAACTGTGAACTTGGTGGATATGATCTGGTTATAGGGCCTACACAGAAATGAACTGTGTCACCTTCTCTGGTTATAGATCCTAAAAACATTTCATGCCAGATATACAACATAGTTCCCCTCTCTTTCTTTTCTTATCTCAAAAGATACGTTTGAACCACGTTGTGGGTGTCAGAATGATCATTGCAACCGTGGCGAAGTGATTAAACTCGGACGTTCTTCTTTGATTGATTGATGCAATATGGCCCACATATGTGCTCTTGCACTCTGGTAATTGCAACACTTTGAAAGCCGTGGAATTCGCCTTTTGATGTGCGTCCGTCTGCGCTGACTTTGAAGAGTCCAACTAAAGGCCATCTGGGTTTGAAAAGATAGATGATCATCAGGAAAAGAAAGGGAAAAAAGCCACCCAGAGACATTCATGTCTGAAAACGCAGTGCAACAAGTCGTTTGAACAGAGCCAAGAGTTCTCGGCTCTTGACTTTGGAGAGAGCTGTGACGTGTCCAGCATTTACATGACGTAGTGGACCATATGGTAGTTTTTAAGACTCATGGGTAGTTTGAGGCGGCTAGAGGGAGGTTTTCATGTGGGTTATATGGAGCGTGGAGGTTTAAAGGGATCAGTACATGTCGGTATAGTGCATGGTTGGAACATAAGTAGTATGTCTATGTGGAAATGGTAGGGCTGTTTCCCTATAACCACATAAATGTGTGATTTAGTTGTAGTACACAGAAGTCTGGATGAAGCAAGATACCAAGTCAGTTGTACAACTGAATGCATTCAACTGAAATGTGTCTTCCGCATTTAACCCAACCCCTCTGAATCAGAGAGGTGCAGGGGGCTGCCTTAATCGACATCCACTGTCAATGGCGCCCAGGGAACAGTGGGTTAACTGCCTTGCTCAGGGGCAGAACGATAGATTTTTACCTTGTCAGCTTGGGGATTCGACGCTCCTACCCACCAGGCTACAGATGAGGGATGTCACTTTACGCCAAGAGTGCGTGCCTTCCCACTTGATTTTAGTAGGGAGTAGGAAGGACATTGATCAAATGTCTATTAGCAGTACTTTTCAGCCTTTATTGTACAAAGGAACGCCATGCCCAAATGCATTCAGAACTGAGTGCTGTTGTGGTGTCTGCTAGCTAACCGAGGGGGCATATCAAAGACAATAATGCTGGGCAATGGAGGGAGGTTGAAAAACAGTTTCATACACACGGGGTACATAACCTAGAATAATTGTAGGATATAACAGTAGGGATGGAAAGGAACAAACAGTACAAGGAAAGGATCTCCTCAGGGAGATAATCAGACAATTCTGCCACCAAACTGTGCATGTTTTCTCCCCAGCTACCTGCTCCATTGTGGACATGATTAGTTTAACTGCAGCGAAGCAAGTTCCACCCACTACCATGGAAGGTAATGCTGTTTTTTTCTGTAGGGAGTAATTTGTCCACCTGCACTTCTGAACACCAGGTTTGGTAACAATTACTGGCCCCAGGAGAGAAAACATTACAGAGCCATTACAATAATGATAGTAATTCAAGCCAGGATTGATGGAGGGCTCTGCCGGCTTTCTCTCTACCTCCGTCCCTCCACCACTTTCTCTCTCTTTCTTTCTCCCTCTTGTCCGTTCACTTTTTCTCTCCCTCCTGTCCACTTTTAATTCCTTTGTCTGTGTTGCACTTTGTCTCCCAATACTTCTCACTCACTGTGAACACACACATTGGCATCTGAAATAGCACAGGATAGTCCCACTCAAAAGCTGACTGAGGCCTTTGACTGAAGTGAATTCATCTGAATGCAGAACTGGAATCAAGGCAGGGTATTCACACCACCTATTGTATGAATACAATCTGAGAAAAGCCTGAGGGATCAAATGTTATTTTTACTACTTTTTACTTTTGAGTTTTCCAGCAGGGGGCACAAGGCAGCAGAGACAGAGAGCTGCTGGAATCACTCTGCCATCACCACGACCATCTTTTATAATAATCTTATTTATGTTTCAGAAAGCTAGCAGTGCCAGGACATTATCTAACACACTGATGGAGCCACCACAGTGCTTGCTGCCGCTGCTTTTCCCCCCTTCGCTGGTCTGGAAAACATTAGAAAGTCTTTGTTATGAAAAGCGTGTGATGCTCACCAAAATGAACTGCACGTTTGAGCTCCCATGCCTCAGTCTTCATGTTGTAGAGAGAGTCTTGAGGAAGAAAAATAAAAAAAATTCTCTATTTCCATTTGGATCGTACTAAATTGATGTGGGGAGGAGGGGGTAATGTATACAAGACTTTGGCACCATATCCAGAAAGTCAACCTATGGAAAGGAGGGTTGTGTAACTTAATAAACATTTCTTGTAATATTCTTCTGGGTGGGCTTGGAGATGTACATCTCAGAAGATGTCTCCAGGGGCTTAACTGTACTTCTCCTTCATTTTGGGGCGAGAGAGAGCCATCAGCTACAAAAAGACCCTGGCTAAGGTAGACCGATCCATCAACGGAGAGCCCCTCTGGACAAATCCACCTGATATGGAAACTCTTCATCTATCAACTGGAGTTGGTGTTATGTCTTAAAACAGAACCAACAGACTGCTAGCCAAATGGCACTCTATTCCCAATTTAGTGCACTAGGTTTGACCAGGATCCATAGCACTCTGGTCCCAGGGCCCTTGGGGCACTGGTGAAAAGTAGTGCACTACTTAGGGAATAGGGTGCCATTTGGAATGTACAAATCTGGGCTGGGAAAGTGGGAAATCCCCCTCTCTCTGTCTCCACTGTGGGCCTTGTTGCTACTCAAGTCCAGTGTCATAATTCAGGGCTGTAACCCAAAACCAAACAATAAATATTAGACAGTTTAGTTGTTTTAAAAGCAGCAGTGTTTCTACAACAGTGCACGCCTGAACATGCTCGCTTTATGGCGATGTGGAGGCTTTTTCTATTGTCAACCACCAGCCACAAAACATACTGTAGCCTACTATACACAACCCAAATGAGGTTTCACACACAGGCTCTTACATAACTTCATTGCAAGTTCTCCAACAGCACAGATCTGTCTGTACTTTTACATATAATATTTTATCAGTTCAATAGTCTTCAGGCACATGGTATATGTCAAGTGTGTACATTTTCAGATTGACTGCGCATATTATGATTAGCCTGGAAAACACAGAAGATATGTGTTTCAATTGGCTTTTTTTGATGGCAGCAGTGCATCAGGGCTCCCCAGACAGCACCAGTAGAGCACGAGGTAAACAAATACACCATGGAGCCAAGAGTGGATTCTTTGCATGTGAAGGGATCAAACAGATTGTTTCCATTAATCACTGGCAAAACCCAGAAAAACACAATAATTGCCTTAACATACCAGCCAAGACTTGAAATCAACCTATCTGCAGTGCTCTCTGATGCTCCACAGAGAAAATCTTGGAGCTGAGTACTTATAATACTGTATATGGGAATATAGAAGTACTCCCTATAATGAAAAGTCTCTGGCACATTCAGGTAATCTCCATAGCACAGTACTGGCTAGCTATCTTCCCCACACTGTATGTAGCCATATTACTCCCCAATGTCATTCCTAGTCCACCTTCTGTTTGGCTGAGTCATTTTGAGTATTCTAAAACAGCAGCCATTTGGTGGCTTTGGCTCTCAGTAAACAGTGGATTGGTTACCGTGGTAGAAGACCAACCCAAACACCCCCGCTACTCTAAACCTCTTCCCCTGTTTGTTTTCTGTCATCAGATCGGGTTTCTACATAGAGCACTTTAAATCAATGAATGAGTCATTTTGGGGGGTGAGGGGTCGATGTCTGTGTGCCCTCCTCCTGCCTTCCTCCCCCTTCCTCCCCCCTCATCCCTCCTCTCATTCAGGTGTTGTTTGAGCTGATGACAGGGGGCTTGGCTTCACATTACAGGCCTTTGGTGTTCACTTGCTCATAGTCAACAAAAGGGCCTATTCCATCCATTTATGGAGGAGCATCACTCACACCTTTTCAAAGCACATCCATTGACTTGTCCCAGGCCATCCATTGCAGTGCCGTAGGTAGGGTAGCCTAGTGGTTAGAGTGTTGGACTAGTAACTGGAAGGTTGCAAGTTCAAAACCCTGAGCTGACAAGGTACAAATCTGTTGTTCTGCCCCTGAACAAGGCAGTTAACCCACAGTTCCTAGGCTGTCAATGAAAATAAGAATTTGTTCTTAACTGACTTGCCTAGTAAAATAAAAAAAGGACTCATCTGCACCTCAGTTCCAGGACAGCATCTTTAAAGGATAGCTCTCTTTATTTAAGAAATTAAGCAAATAAGTGAAAGACCCTTGAGGTCAGGTCTTTGCCCATTTTTGTGTGTGGTTTGAGTGTGTGGTTTGAACATTTGTGTGTGCGTATGGTGAGGTTCTCCTGAGTTGTTGTGTCAGTATGTTTGACCCTGGAGTGTCTCAAGTGGCGGTGTTCCAACAGGTCAAGGGTCAGATCAGTCAATACCTCGTGTGGGAGTGTCACCGTCGCCTACATGATCAGACACTGTGTGGCTCCCTGAGTTTTGCTCCATTTCACCTGTCAGTTACTCCAAGGATTTATGACTTAATAACCCCCTCTGGACCTCTCTTTGAGCAAATCTCCTATTTGCATTGATCCATGATACCATCTCAATTTCGATCATGTGCCTCAAGTTAGCATTCATCTTTAGGGTTCTTGTAATTGTAAATAAATTCTGAAATTCTTGAATCGGACAACAATTAGCATGGCACTTCAACAACGCAGACTCAGACGCATTATTCGCTTCACTATGGAAAGATTGGGGGGGTATCTTACATGAATAGCATTGGGGTCAAGCCAATCAGGTCCTTCTCAAGAGTGAATGACCCTCTCTCCATCGTCAAGCGTGCAAGGCAGATCCCCTATAGATAAGAGAATTGGCCCTCTGGCCAGTCACACATTTTTAAGGGGGGTACTGGCCACATGATCTTCGAAGTTTCATGTGGCTGGTGAAAGCACCACAAAAAGGCAATATTCATGCCTAAACTTTGCTGTTTTATACAGCTTTAATACGGAACATTGTAATACTGAATATATTGTTTTAATATGAAGTTGTAATATGAAGGCGGTGGAAGAACTATCAGTGCCAAGGGGCATCTTCTATCTACAGAGAGCATGGGGCACCCTTGATTGATTGATATTTGTGCCGGTGCCCTCCAAGGTCCTTCACTAAGTGAAGTAAGCCATTAAGTGTGGGTTTGTGTCAATGACCGATAATGTCATAGTTGCCAGGTCAAAGAGGTTAACTCATGACACAATCTACCAGGCTTGACAAATAGCATGATGTAGCTGTAAAAAACGTTATGTTCTCACCTGCCTTGCTAAGACTGTCATTGCCATCATCGTGGCATCACAGAATCGTGGCTGAATGATGAATGATGACATGGATATTCAGTTAGCAGAATAAACGCTGCACCGGCAAGATAGAACAGCACACTCCGGTAAGACGAGGTGAGGGAGGTCTGTGCATATTTGTAAACAACAGCTGGTGCACAAAATCTAAGGAAGTCTCTAGACTTTGCTCGCCTGAAGTAGAGTATCTTGTGATAAATTACAGACCACACAACTTGCCTAGAGAGTGTTCAGCTATACATTCGTGGCTGTTTATTTACCACCACAGACGGATGCTGGCACTAAGACGCACTCAGTCAGCTGTATAAGGAAATAAGCAAACAGGAAACCTCTCACCTAGAGGCAGCGCTCCTAGAGGTCGGAGACTTTAATGCAGGGAAACTTAAATCAGTTCTACCTAATTTATATCAACATGTAATAACCTGTTGAATCTAGGGGGCACTATTTTCATTTTTGGAAAAATAACATTCCCAAAATAAATGGGCTATTTTGTCAGGACAAGATGCTAGAATATGTATATAATTGACAGCTTAGGATAGAAAACACTCTAAAGTTTCCAAAACTGTAAAAATATTTTCTGTGAGTATAACAGAACTGATATTGCAGGCGAAAGCCTGAGAAAAATCCAATCAGGCAGTGACTCATGTTTTGAAAGCTCTGCGTTCCGATGCGTCCCTATTGAGCAAGGAATGGGCTATCAACCAGATTCCCTTTTCAGCTCCCTCTGCAACTGGATCCTGGACTTCCTGACGGGCCACCCCCAGGTGGTGAGGGTAGGTAGCAACACATCTGCCACTCTGATCCTCAACACTGGAGCCCCCCAGGGGTGCATGCTCAGTCCCCTCCTGTACTCCCTGTTCACCCACGACTTCATAGCCAGGCACAACTCCAACACCATCATTAAGTTTGCTGACGACACAACTGTGGCAGGCCTGATCACCGACAACAATGAGACAGCCTACAGGGAGGAGGTCAGAGACCTGGCCGGGTGGTGCCAGAATAACAACCTATCCCTCAAAGTAACCATGACTAAGGAGATGATTGTGGACTACAGGAAAAGGAGGACCGAGCATGCCCCCATTCTCCTCAACGGGGCTGTAGTGGAGCAGGTTGAGAGCTTCAAGTT
The DNA here is from genome assembly GCF_018296145.1 of Oncorhynchus tshawytscha. Taxonomy (NCBI): domain Eukaryota; kingdom Metazoa; phylum Chordata; class Actinopteri; order Salmoniformes; family Salmonidae; genus Oncorhynchus; species Oncorhynchus tshawytscha. The sequence goes on from NC_056445.1 coordinate 18,125,117, forward strand.
CCTTGGTGTCCACATCACGAACAAACTAGAATGGTCCAAACACACAAAGACAGTCGTGAAGAGAGCACGACAAAGCCTATTCCCCCTCAGGAAACTAAAAGATTTGGCATGGGTCCTCAGATCCTCAAAAGGTTTTACAGCTGCAACATTGAGAGCATCCTGACTGGTTGCATCACTGCATGGAACGGCAAATGCTTGGCCTGCAACCGCAAGGAACTACAGAGGGTAGTGCGTATGGCCCATTACATCACTGGGGCCAAGCTTCATGCCATCCAGGACCTCTACACCAGGCGGTGTCAGAGGAAGGCCCTAAAAATGGTCAGACTCCAGCCACCCCAGTCATAGACTGTTCTCTCTACTACCGCATGGCAAGCGGTACCGGAGTCTAGGACAAAAAGGCTTCTCAACAGATTTTACCCGGAAGCCATAAGATTCCTGAACAGGTAATCAAATTGCTACCCAGACTATTTGCATTGTGTGCCCCAACCCCAACCCCTCTTTTACGCTGCTGTTATTCTCTATTTATCATATATGCATAGTCACTTTAACTATACATTCATGTACATACTACCTCAATTGGCCCGACCAACCAGTGCAACCGCACATTGGCTAACCGGGCTATCTGCATTGTGTTCCTCCACCCACTACCCGCCAACCCCTCTTTTACGCTACTGCTACTTACTGTTTATCATATATGCATAGTCACTTTAACCATATCTACATGTACATACTACCTCAATCAGCCTGACTAACCGGTGCCTGTATGTAGCCTCACTACTGTATTTAGCCTCGCTACTGTTTTTTTCGCTGTCCTTTTACTGTTGTTTTATTTCTCTACTTACCTATTGTTCACCTAATACATTTTTTGCACTGTTGGTTAAACCCTGTAAGTAAGCATTTCATTGTAAGGTCTACACCTGTTCTATTCAGCGCACTTGACAAATAAACTTTGATTTGATTTGAATAATGGTTCATTTTCTGCTCTGGTATTGCCACACTGAAATCTGTTGATTATGCTGAAATTAAACCTGTAAATACAAAAAGGTAAATACATTTTTTGTGGTTGTAGTTTGTAAGTTTGACTTATTCTTCCTTTAAATCTACAAACACCTGTCCCCCTCTCCATCTTACAATATGAGTTTCTTCACAACAAAATTACTTTTAACAAGAATTTTAACACAGAATTTCCATTTTTCACACAGTTTATTTTAAGGCTTTTGAAACAGAGTTTCAAGAGGGATCAGACGAGCCCAAACAAATGAATATGATAATGATAGCCTGCCAATTACAGTGCCCACTGGGCACAAAGAGCATTGTTTGCTCCCTGCAGTGGCTCTTTGCATACAGTGAAAGAATGCAAAGAGGCTGGAACGTCGATTGTGTTGACAGAACGAGCAGAAACCACCTGGACTTAAATTAAACAGGCAAGGTCACCTTTCTTTAAAAAATATATATATATATATATATATATCTCCGCTCACAAAAGATGCCCCGAAGACATACACTTAACCAGTCTGGGTTTATCCAGGGCTATAATTTCAGTCAGGCTAAACACAGACAACATTTAGCTCTTTATTGGCCATTTGTTAAGGGATTATTTCTGGAGTGTTTGACACCACCAATATTGTAACACTATGTTTAGATCCATTAGCTACTGTTATTTAATTGATACACTAACTGTTCTATTCTTGTTTTTACTATGATAATGACTATCCCTTTCCAGCAAAACAAAGTAACAAATCCTTCTTTTGTTAATCAAGGGGAATATGCCATGGAATTAATATAACTGTTCACTCTGACAACACAAACAAATTGACTGAAACGTACTACTTCTGAAACAAGAAAGGACTCCTTGCAGTCAGTCTTCAAAGCAGCTGTAAACCAAACCAAAAACCTTAATAAGGTCTGAGGTAACCCTGTTTCAGGCGAAACTGATGGTCTCTAGTGGGTTGCTGTCACCATCACCTCCATAAATCCTGACACTTAGCCTCTCGTCGCTGTACTCCCCCATTCTTCTCTCACCCCTATCCCTCACTACACTACTCCCCCAGTCTACTACACTCAGAGCAAAATGTCACAAACCCCTATTACAAGGTCAGGAAATGGAGAATGAAAGGGGGCACACCACTATGAGTTAGTTAGACTATATTTCACCTGCAGGGTTTGTGTCAACTATAATGGGGGCATGTAACTGTACACTAAAGCACAGAAAGGTTAAACAATGATGAATAAGACACATCTTGCTTTAATTGATGGGGAGAACTGGAATGTAAATCCATATAGAGTTTGAAGGTCTGAAGACAATATTTTTTTTCCTGTATCTTAGTCTAATTAACAGTAGATTAGTTGGCTAGACAGTACAGTGGTAGTCACTATTCTTGTATTTGTGTCAGCATAGCAAGATATCTCCTCCCCTGGGTTATAAACATAAAATCCTCTGGGACCCTGTCCTAATCCACCATTATCAGTGTGAAATGCAATGGGTTGGGAGTAGTCAGTAGTGTGGCTTTGAGGCTATGGTGAGAGAGCATCTTTTTCGAAGCTGTCAAGGGACTGATTCATGGCCTTGGCCGTCGCCTCAGCCATTAATGCTTTTTTTATGGGGTGGGGATATTAGCTAACACCATCCGTGGAGGCTTAGGCAGTCTGGCTGGTTCAGCCGCCATCATTTTGTGTGGAATTAGTCACAGTATAGACTGCATTGGAGACAAGGGAGTTTAAGATCGTAGCCTCCATGGTGAAAATAACCCAGTGTGAGAGAAAGAGAAAGCCGGCTGTGGGCGTTGTTTCCTTCCTTTATGGTTCCTTCAGGTTTTCACCTGTGCTGACATGGCTGGGAGTTTACAATTGTCCCGAAAGAGTTACAAGCAACCTGGCAGAAATTCCAGACTTTTTTCTTCAAATAGTTTTTAGGGGAAGGGTGGGGTGGGGGGCTTAGTTATTGTGGAACATTTGTCAGACATCCAGTTGCCTAGGCAGGGCCAACTAGTGATTTATTACAACATCTGCAAAATGAAAAATACTTCTATCTGCTTTTAATCATATGAGCCCCTATGGTTCGATGGGAGAGCCAAATGAGAGCTTTTTAGTGGCGGAGAGGGTGGGATTCACTGATGGTTAACTTAAAGAGACGTTCCGGAACTTTGCCGACTATGTAAGTATTTTTTAAACCTCCCAATTTGGGCTTGATTTGTCTATTTTTAGTTCATACACGCATAATCTATGAGCATTATTACTGTCTTACAGTGGTGCGTCCTTCAGCAGGGCAGGTGGGGCAAAAACAAAAAACAATAATTGAGTTAATAAAACTGCATACAAACATGGTCTCAGCAACTTTCTGTGCCAGCGGAAAATACCGAGCATAGGGGTTGGTAATATTCTTTAGTTGCACCGTGATTGTCTCAGTGTTCTGTCACTCATGGGGACACTACATCACCACAAAATCTACGGGTAGAGCTTGAAATTCAAGCCCTTTGGGTGCTGCCAGAAACTTACATTAGAAGTGCCCATCCAAGAAGCCTCAAGGTCATTGGCCACAGATAAAATGACGTCAAATCAAGTTATATCTACCTTAGCTTTGATTGGACTGAGCATGTCAACATCATACTTTCAAAATCTTAGCTAGCAAGCAGTCATCATCATGCATCAAGTCAGCAATCTACTGGCAAATCCTTTTCAATCCAAGAGAAATTATAGATAAAACGTATCGGTTCTCATCGGCCATTGGACATAAACATTACACAACAAGTTGGAAATCGCAAATTCAACAATGAGTGCCACTGCAGCCCCGGGTTCGATCCCAGCTTGTGTCACAGCCGTCCGTGACCGGCAGACCCATGGGACGGCGCACAGTTGGCCCAGCATCGTCCGGGTTAGGGGAAGGTTTGGCCGGCCAGGATGTCCTTGTCTCATCATGCTCTAGCGACTCCTTGTGGCAGGCCGCTCGGTCGACTTTGGTCGTCAGTTCGACAGTGTTTCCTCCGACACATTTGTGCGGTTGGCACGGGTTAAGCGAGCAGTGTGTCAAGAAGCAATACGGCTTGGCTCTTGGCCTTCTCCGAGTCCATAAGGGAGTTGCAGTGATGAGACAAAATCGTAACTACCAATTGGATATCACGAAAAAGGGGGTTACCCCATGAGCCATACAAGTTTGAATACATTGGCTGTCAATCAAGCATGACTTCTGCCATGTTCAAAACAACTGTAAACTCAGATCTAGGAAATCTCAGATTTCAGTGAGTTCAAAATAAGGAAAATAATGTTGAACGGTCATCCAACTCTGAATTCCAAGTCGGGATTTCAGGCCTCTTTCTAGAGCCCACAAATAGGAACGTCGTGCCACCTTCCTGTTCAAGTGAGCACAGCACAACAAGGTGAGTGCAAAAATGTCTTGTATGCTGCTGCATAATTGATCAAATCAAATTGTATTTGTCATATGTGCCGAATACAACAGGTGTACCTTACCGTGAAATGCTTACTTACCGTGAAATGCTTAACCAACAATGCAGTTTTAGGAAAATATAGTTAAGAAAATATTTACTAAATAAACTAAAGTTAAAAAATGCAATGAAAACAGTTACACAATAACATAACAATAACTCGGGGGAACCGAGTTAATGTGCGGCTTTCAGGTTAGTCGAGATCATTTGTACATGTAGGTAGTAGTAAAATGACTATGCATAGATAATAAACAGCGAGTAGCAGCAGTGTAAAAACAAAGGGGGGTTTTGGACCTAGTGTTGGTGCCCCGGTACCACTTGCCGTGCGGTAGCAAAGAGAACAGTCAAAGTCTTTGGTCAGGAGGTATCTCTCACTGGCCACTACTCCAGTGTTACCAGTCAACTCTCAAGATGCTACAGCTAGCTCACCGCTTGTGGAAGATCCAAACATTTTATCATGCTGTTAATGACAATCAGCCAAAACCAAGAACGTCCTTTAGGCAAAACCAGCAGTGGGTTTGAGTTACTTGAGAAGGGTAAACTGTGACAGCATGAACAAATTTGCAAACAAAGTCAAATTTGCATTGGTTTGGGGGTGGTACAGTTGTTTAGAAATGACATGACGCGTGGAAGAAGCAAGCGCTCACCATTTTGTTTTCCCCCAGAAGTTGCATCAACCAAAAAGTTGTGAACTAGTCTGGAAGGGCTTGAAAGAATATCCACAAGAAAGAATCTCCACTGACCAGTGAATGTAAGTCTCACCATGTTCAGAAGCAGATAAAGGAAAACATGTTTTTTAAGAGAATCATTATGAATAATTCTAATTATTCATGTCAGTGAATAAACATGATTTTCTCTATGCACGGTCTGAAAACTTCTCACAGACGGAGTTTGAAAGCAGAATATAGGGATGTGGAGGTAGGTAGTAAGAGTTAGACTCCATTCCCCCAGCAGATTTTCTGAACTTCACAACAAAATAATACAATTTCAGCGAGCCGCCCGTGGCCATTTAATATCATAAACATCTGTATCCATGTCGCCACATCTGGCAACAATGAAGACAAATTAGATACGAATTTCAGAGTGTCTGGCAATGAGATAAGGCTCTGGCATGCTAATTCACAGGGTTGGGCTTATTCACAGGGTTGGGGAGTCCAATGCTGGCCTAATGCTGGTGTGGGTCAATGTGTGGTGCTCAGAAGCTGATCCAGGACCAGGGGTTGGGGGGGACTCACTAACCCCTACTGTCAGTCATTTGTAGTCTGAGGAATAGTCGACTTCCTGTCTCGTTTCTCTGGAGCCGAAATCAAAGAGGGGAAATTATTCTGCAATCTGGCCAGTGTTTTCTTTTTTCCCCGGCTGGAAACGTGAAGGTTCTCGCTGGCTGCAGTCTCTGCAGGAGTTTACTGGCTCTAAATCATTTCTTTTTCCCCCGGCTGGAAACGTGAAGGTTCTCGCTGGCTGCAGTCTCTGCAGGAGTTTACTGGCTCTAAATCATTTATTTTTTCCCCGGCTGGAAACGTGAAGGTTCTCGCTGGCTGCAGTCTCTGCAGGAGTTTACTGGCTCTAAATCATTTCTTTTTTCCCCCGGCTGGAAACGTGAAGGTTCTCGCTGGCTGCAGTCTCTGCAGGAGTTTACTGGCTCTAAATCATTTCTTTTTTTCTCTCAAGTAAACCTTTTAAACCCCCCTCAGCCCCTTGTTATGGCACAAGTTGTTTCTCGATTGCAGTTGTTTTCGAAAACTTTGCCAGAGGAATAAATAAACCATTTTGGCCTCACCCAAATGTGTGGAGGTAAATTACATCCACACAGGTAATTGCTACATGCATAGTAGTTTGGTGTGTAGTTATAGTAATACATAGTAATAGTTAAGTGCAAAACTATGTTTTCTAGTGAGAAGTCTCATCTGAACAACATTGTGGGGAAATCAGCAAGGTATAATCTTAACCTAAAGAAACCCTTTGTGAGAGTTCATGAACTATGATTTTTTTATGTACATGGGCAGCTAACTAACTCAGTAATGGGAACAACATATACATTTCCTAGATCATTGAAAAATACACAAGTTGAAGTTTGGTTTTACTGACTAATAACATGAACTTCAGCATTCTTTGTGTTCATCAAACATCAATTATCTAGCCATGAATTCACTACACTGTTTAAATTCCGGAAGGTTTGAAGTGAATGCTTGCAGGCTTTGGTAATTCTCCAAGTTGATCAAACATCACATCTTTCTGCACCACCTCATCTGTATCGGGTCATTTTTGTTAGACCCCACAAGGTTCTCTAAACCAATGGGAGGCCTTGGGTTTGAGGACTAGCTTCAGCAGCTGTCTTCCAGGTGTTTAAATGTGTGTGGTTCTGGTTCCACCATCTTGTGCTTATCCCAAGTTCCTCAAAGAGCTGGCAAGACTTCCAACAGATTATTTCATTCCTTCACACTGGGGTGAATGTATACTCCCCAATAAGCACTCAGTGAATAACAAGGTGTGTCGCTGAGGCTCAAGGACATGGATGTGTTTTCAAACAAACCACTCTGAATATGATTGCATCAAACAAAAGGTTTAAACAAAACATTTGAATACATCTAGAAAATGTGTTATAACTCAATGAGGTCTTTATAAGCTTTTGTAATATATTCCACAGAGGAAGATTGGCAGATGAAGTGGACGGCTGAACTGAATCCCCTTAGTATGGCGTCTTTCTATAAGCCCACCTCAAAATACTGGCACCACCATCCCCTCTCAGTGAATCATCCATTTTATACACACATCTCCAATGTGGCAGTGAGAGAGCCCGCAAGACAATTTCCAAGGGCAAGTTTCAACAGCTAGCGGACAAGCACACCTTTTACCTCCATGTTGAAAAGGAGAGGCCTGAAAAAACAAACCCAAGATGTGAAAAAGCCAGAAGGGGACAGGCTTGGGGAGTGACTCATCTGGTGAAAAGCTTCCATGTGCTGAATACAGCAAGAGCAGCAACCCCCACCCTCCTTCCCAGAGACGAAGGCCCAAAGAGGGGGAGAGGGGAGCCCTGTGACTGGCTGGTTGGGAGAGAGCAGGACCAGACCAGACGGCCAGCTCCAACACTTCCAGAGACCTCATGTGATTGTTCCTTTCCTTGACATGTCTTCACTAATTTAGCCTTCCATCGATTGTCTCCAGGGTACTGAGTCTACACTGAGCCAAACACTGAAGAAGCTAGCCCTGAACTTCCCACACACACAGACAAATACCAAACGTATACACACACACACACACACACTTTCTCAGCATACACTTGTTGGATTCTATTTGGGCAGCATGGTGGGGGGCCTCATGGCAGGCGCAAGCCGTCCTTGGCGGTCTGTGGTTCTGCTCGGAAAAGCCACGCTCTATGTCAACCCCCCCCCCTTCTCATCCCTGGCTTCAGCAATACTCTCTTCTACCTCGATTCTCTTCGTCCTCCATTACAGAACAGTGGTGTCTGTGCATGGTACAGCCATTTAAAGATAGGAAGGAGTCACAGTACTTTTAATGTACGTAGCAGCACATGTTATGGTGTTTTATTATGTATAGGTATGTGCAAAGGGGTGCTTAACTCAAAGCAAAACAAAAGCTAGAATAACTGAACTGGCGTGGTCGATCACACAACACAAAATACTCATTTACAGGAAAAGGGACAGCAAAAATAATGGATTCTATTTTTACACTTAATTTACAAAATATAATAAACTTTGTATAAAAAAGTATATACATTCAATATCTATCTTCAATTGAAGATGTTTCCCATTTTTCTTAAAAAAAGAACAGTCCTCGCTGTTAATATCTCCTCATAAAATTTTTCAGCCTTTTGTAGGCACAATGCATTATCCTTTTACATTCAAGCGTTGCACATTTGCAGTGTCCATCATTGAGAAAGTGTCCATTCACTGAGGTAGTATTTTTTTTTTTGTCATCCTCATTGTGAAGAAAAACTCAAAGGAATGTCAGTTTGTTTGAACGCACATATTCAGTTATGTGCTCACTCGACCTTGCTGACTAGTAGCAGTCCTGTGGAGATCATATGGTTTCTCGTAGATATTATTGCCGCTCTTTTCCGATTCCGATTTAGAATTCTTCGACTGGACGCTGTTCTTGTCTTCCTCGCGTTCCGAGTCTGTGTCCAGGGCTGCGTAGGGATTCTCGTGTAGCATCATGCTGTTGTGCAGGGCCAGTGGCGGTGGTCCAAATCCGGGGTATAATTCCTGTTGAGGCCTCCATGGGGCTTTCCCAAACGTTCCTGTGAGAGAGAAGGATGGAGGGAGATACAGGGTAAGGCCTGAGACATTCACATGTTGTGCTAGTTGTCAAGAAAATTAATATTCAATAAATCACTTAGTAATTGAGTGAATTTATTTTCTGAGTGGACTTAAAATGTGCTTGACTTGACCCAAATCCATACAGAGAAATTTCCTCAGACGTACCCATGAATGTGTTGGAGGAGGAGAGCCTCGTCTCCCGAGGTCGGCCGTACTCGCTTCCATCTCCCTCGTCCATGGAGGGGGGGCCTTCGCCCTGTAGGTGGTGTGGCCCGTGGAAGCTGCTGCCGTTGGGCATCTGCATCAGCACACTGGGGCTCCCATGGTCAAATGGGTCCTGGAGGGCCCCGCCACATGGATAGTAGTTCCTCCTCTTGGAGCTGGTCAGGCTGCCACTGTAGGAATCTATACAGATGGGCCGCTGGTCCATAGCACAGCCTGTACGGAGGGGGGAAGAAGTTACAGTGAGCCATGGTAAATCAGATCAGTATGACAGCAACACATTATTGTTATTGTTTAATTTAGGGAAAAATACTTATAATGCTACAATTTAAAAATATATATATCTATCTGTTGCACCAACCTGTGAAAGCCTCTGAGGATTCTTCGGTGTACATGTTGCCTCTCCTGAGGAGAGAGCTGATGGGTCCTTGGTAATGGCAGAGCAGGGGATCTATGGCCGCCTCCATGTCCGCTTCACTTCCCGTGTCCAGCTGACACAGACCTGTACGAGTCACATGACATATTAGTAACGCATTGGTACTTGCCTCAAATTACTTACACTATTCCAATATGTATTCAGGTGAAACAATACATATAGAAAAATGCTCAGAGTACAGTTGACTGATCTAATGCACATATTCATGACATAAAAGTCCCCATGCATTTCCAATGAAATAGCTGCTCTCCTACCATTCATGTCTTTAGGCTGCATGTAGAATCCACTCATGGAGGAAGCCATGAACTGGTGGTTGCCACTGCCACTCTCTGAGGGGACATAGCCATCTTGTCTGTCGGCCAGCGTGCCCTGAGAGGACAGGTAGCTGGGGATGTCTGCAGGCAGGTTGGTCTCGTCTGCAGGGAAAACACCAGGGAGGGAAAGTCTCAGAAATGTTTCCATAGAGAAATACAATAATTATAATAATCTGTTCAAGGCCATGGTCTGTCACTGATTCATTTCAAAGCATTTGTAAAAGGTGTGGTTTTAACAACATGGCAGCCAAAGTATGTGGAGCTGGAGCCCAAAACTCAAGCTCCCTCAAAAATGTTATTTTCTGTTTGAAGGAGGAGGCAACATGGGCATGCAAGTACTGAACTCTTCAAAACCAGTTCCGTGCTGACAAAATAAAATGGCACCCTCTCCTCACCTGTGTTGGTGACGCTGCAGTCCTCGTTGCGCCGACGCGTATGGTAGATGATGACCACCCAGACCAGCGAGGTGCCCACCACGCAGCACACCACCGCGATGATGACGATGCCCACCGTGGTCCAGCCGTCCTCGTCCGAGCCTACGCCTCCCGAGGCGCCCACCCCCACGTCACAGTTGGGGTTGGGCAGTACGGCTAGGCGCACGTTGCCCCGCTGGGTGCCCAGCGTGTTGGACATCTCGCACGTGTACATCCCGGCGTCGCCCTCCGCTGCGTCCACGATTATGAGCAGCTGGTTGCCGGCGGCGAAAAAGTGGCGCTCTGTGACCACAAGGGGGCTGTCGTCTTTGGTCCAGTTGAGCCTGGGGGAAGGGCTGCCACCGGCGATACACTGGAGGACCGCAGTCTCCCCTTTGGCCACAGTGCGGTCCATGAGAGGACGCAGGAAGGAGGGCGTTTCTGGAGGAGAATGGGGTAAGGGGGAATGTTAGTTGTCTTACAGTCCCAAAACGCCTGATTTATACGTCATTTTTTGGGGGGGGGGGAAACTTATGTAATACCATTAAATTAAATTGATCTGTGACAAAATGAAGAGGCACACACAGACAAATGCAAAGTTCTTTGACAGCAGGTGAAAATAGAAAGAATAATTCTCACCTAGCACAGTTAGCGTAGCGTTAGCTGATATGGCTCCGGCGGTGTTCTGGGCGGTGCAGCTGTACAACCCGATGTCCTCTGTCTTCACATCCACGATGAAGAACACATCGTCCTCAGGCATCACGTGCATACGACGCTCCCGGGCCGCGGGGAAGTCTGTGCCCCCGTCTTTCTGCCAGGCGATCTGTGGAGACGGGTGACCCACGGCGGCACACTCCAGTCTGGCCGTGGCACCGGCCCGGATACTCAGGTCCATGGGCATCTTGGTGAAGGACGGAAGCACTGGAGGGACAAAAGGGATGGACATTTTATTTGACATCTAACTGCACCACCACTTCAAGAGCAACATGATAGTTACAAGCTTTTGCAATGTCAGTCATAATGAGATTCCTTATATGTTCTTAGGGCACTCCAAGATGATACTTGCAGTGTACTTGTGCACTGGTTCGTCATAGTTTATCATGCTGAGAGTTATACTAAGAAAGACAAAACACTTGAAATAACCAGTGTAAGGGAATTCCGCCCTTTGTGCACACAAGTGACCACAGGAAACTTTGATCAGAGGTTAGTTTGTTTAATAATGATTGCAATCTGGAGTATTCACCCCCCTACTGAGGATCACCCCGCCCAGGGTGATATCCCTTAACTTTAATACCATATAAGCTCATAATTAATAGTTGCTAATACAAAGATGTTTCAGCTAGGCAGAGTTCAGCTTATTGTTATTTGCAGTTAGTTTCCCAATCCTTCTTCCTCCTATTGCTATCATGTGCCAGCAGAAGTAAGACTGGAACATAGTATCAGCAGAAACTGAAAGTATAGTTTCAACACACATGAGGCAGCGCACAATTGGCTCAGCGTCGTGAGGGTTTGGCCGGCCGGGATGGCCTTGGTCCCATTGCGCTCTAGCGACTCCTTGTGGCAGGCCTGGCACATGCACGCTGAGTTCAGTTGCCAGCTGTACAGCGTTTCCTCCGACACATTGGTGCGGCTGAGTCCGACTTTTGCACAGTTGACCTCTTCATGCACTTACAAAGTCTACCACTGATTCTCAATCTCAAGCTAAAGCAAAACATGAATCATTGTACTTTTGTAATTACAGGTGTTCCTATAATCTACAGATATTATAAAATTCCTTTCACTAGTCAAATCAATACCAGTAGGTTATTTAACTTACTGTTGACAGTGAGCTTGGCCTTGGTGGAGTAGGAGGAACCAAAGTGGTTTGAGATGACACACTGGTACTTCCCCTCGCTGGTGAACTCTACACTGCGTAGCTGCAGTGTGGTGGTGTACTCTGTAACCTCTGTTTCACGGCCTTGGCCTCCCCCCTGGGCTCTGAGGTGTGCCTGGTTGTGGATTTCAGCGTCATTCAGGACCTCATTGTCCTTCTTCCAGGCAAAGGTCATGGGTGAGTCGCTGGAGCTGGCCGCCGAGCACACGAATGTGACGTTGGTGCTTTTGATGGCCGACTGGGTCTCAGGTTGCACCGTGATCTGAGGATTGGGGAAGTCGTCTGGTTGGAAGACAAGAGGGGAAAAACATTAGTTTCCATTTGATGTGAATGGGGCTAACTCAAACTGAGATTCATTTTGGGGCTGACCAGTTTTTGTTAAAACCGTGATGGTCCACAAACAGCTTAAATATGGAAATTATACTATTTTATGCGCCAAGAGAAATTAGAAATGTTGAAAGCTCCGAAGGCAAAGCACCTCAGCTCTAATAGTAGTCATTACTTAAAGAAACTGATCCCAGAAATTCCTCAACAATGATTTATTTTCTCCCTGCTCTCTCTGACTCCACCCAGCCAAGCTGTTAACTCACTGAATTTCCACATGGTTCCATTACTACGCTGGCTCCATCAGAGTGTCCATGAGTTGAAGGAAAATATGGAACAATCTGGGTCAGTTCATAAAATGGAAAACCTGTCACGGCTAAATGGCTGTTTTTAACAAGGGCTACATTAAGAGGCTTTGTGTGTGTGTGTGTCAGTCACACTCACCACACACAAAGTCCTCCTGTCTGACGGTGAACACGCTCTTGCCCTTCAGCATCAGGGGATGGGCACAGCTGGCGTTCACGTAGGGCAGGAAGGCCTGCTCCGCCACCCACAGAGGAAACCACTTGAGCTGGCAGTCACACAGCAGGCTGGATGTGTTCAGGTGCCTGGGAGGGAGAAGGTACTGCATTAGAGCCAGGAATCACAAGAGAGACCCAGCACAAAGATGATCCATAATACTTGAACAGTTTTATAGTCGTTCCATTTGAAGATAATCACTTTTATGAGTATAGGTGCTTTTGAAGGAATTGTCTATGGAGGATTCTTCCTCAGTTAGTCCAGAACAGTGAATGCAGTGTGACTGAACCAAGAGATACTTACAGTTCCTCAAGCTTCTTCATCTGCACAAAGGCGTTCCCTTGGACCGACATGATCGCATTGTTACTCAAATCTCTGAGAAGGGGGGGAAAGAGGGGAGAAAGGATGGATCTTTACACAGAAAGATGGCCAACTTTCCCCTCCATCTAGGCCTATCTGGAGGAAGACTGCTAACACTTCAATCATCAGAGAGAGGGGGGGAAGAAAAGGCCTTGAGAACAATAGAAATCTGGGCAGCACTGTGCTTTGTTAATCAAGAGGGGCCCGACTTCGGCTCCTTTGAGCTCAGACATGACTGGGGAAAAAAGTTAATTACAATCAAATGCAGCTGTTTCACAGATAGAAATACACACACACAGATGTACACACACACACAGACAGATGTACACACACACAGACAGATGTACACACACACACAGACAGATGTACACACACACACAGACAGATGTACACACACACACAGACAGATGTACACACACACACAGACAGATGTACACACACACACAGACAGATGTACACATACACACAGACAGATGTACACACACACACAGACAGATGTACACACACACACAGACAGATGTACACACACACACAGACAGATGTACACACACACACAGACAGATGTACACACACACAGACAGATGTACACACACACACAGACAGATGTACACACACACACAGACAGATGTACACACACACACAGACAGATGTACACACACACACACTTGTACACACAGAAATCAGCACACATGCAAGTACGAACACACAGGCGCACACAAACACTCCTCTCGCAATGCCTAAGCAGTTAGTGATCAATAGTCTCCCAACATATGGAGATGGTGAATACCAGACAGCTCTGTTTTTCATCAAAGTGTGGACAAGAAGCAGGGACAAGAAGCAGAGACAATAAGGTCATGTGGTTCTCACTAACAGGCTTTGTTTCTCATGGTTATGGATTCTCCCATATTTAGTTTACAGCTTTAGGACAGTTGAGACAGACGTATGAGGATATTGATTTGAGGTCAACTCACAGGTGCTCCAGTGTGTCCAGGCCAGAGAATGACTTCTTGGTCACCGAGCGGATTTGATTTCCTTGAAGGAACCTGAGAAAAGGATATTTGAGTTTTCATTCAAATACAGCAATTTATATTAAGATAACAAGAACATACTTCCAGTTAAAACCCGTTCTCATGGTCCATTTTATAGTTTCTAATCTATTTTCTGGATACTAACAGGTTAGAAGACAACGCCATGGTAAAGTCAAGCCTACTCACAGTTTCCTCAGTTTGTCCAGAGCAGAAAATGGTCCGTTCATATCTTCAATGGTCCAGGAGATTTCGTTGTTCTGCAGATCTCTATTTCAACAAAAAAACAAAAACAAACCACATTGTAAAAATCCACACCCAGAAAACAACTGCACTTATTATAGTCTTAGCAAACCTTGGTGTGGCTTTGCGTTTCGTCTGAAGGACGAGAAAGAAGTCAAAGTCTTTCCATTTGTATTCAAATTGGTCCCATCACTGGAGGATGTTTCTCACAAACTTTGGGTCTTTTTAAATGTTTGCGATGGTTTCTCCGTGTCTCGCAGCAGAACATTGCTTCACATGCAATGCAGCGTGTTAAACAGGGAGGAACTCAAACCCACGTTGGTTCTTCTTCATTTAGTGAAAAATTATACGTTTTTAGTCATGGGTTTTATGGCTGGGGTAAATAACATTTTAACTATATATCAAAGGGTTTTGAAAAATCCGAAATATCTTTTAACCTAACTGAATGTCATGTGCACACAGCAGTACATCATGTCTGCTAAAGAGATTTGCTGGATGTCGTCGCCCTTCCCCCGCTCCTTAACTCTCAAGTCTCTAAATACTTTCAAACAGCTAGTTTCCTCCTCTGCATGCCTGGTTACAAATTATTGGGGTTGAGGAGGGGTGGAGAGGGTAGAGGAGCGGGTTGTGGAGAGAGGCTGGGGGGTAAAGCCCTCTAAGCCACCCCAACTCCCCGTCCACCAACCTACATACCTGCCCTCTGCTGACCTTTCATGCACAGTTAACATTTGGTTCCATTTAAGAGAGGGACCAGGGCAATGTTATGGAGCGGTGGACTCAGTCTCACTCTGCTGACTTGTTGAGGTTATGTCTGGGGAGAAACCACAGGCAGTACGTTCATCTATTCCACATCTCGAAAACAAACAAGGCGGGAATATTTACACTGACGCCTCGATGAGTGTGGAGAGGGACAGGGAGCGAAATGCAACAAGCAGGCAGCATCTGAGAAGTTAGCTAGCTGCTAATGTACTCTCATAGAAGTGAAATAGGGCTTATCTTATAGAACACAAAGCAATGATAAAATGTAGGCTGATGGGGCCTCCCAAGTGGAGCAGTAGTCTAAGGCACTGCATCGCAGCGCCAGAGACATCACTACAGACCTGGGTTCGATCCCAGGCTGTGTTGCAGCTGGCCATTGTGCTCTAGTGACTCCCTGTGGTAGGCATGGCGCATGCACGCTGAGTTCGGTTGCCAGCTGTATGGTGTTACCTCCAACACATTGGTGCAGCTGAGTCCGTAAGGAGTTGCAGCAATGGGACAAGACTGTAACTACCAATTGGATATCATGAAAAAAGGGTAATATATATATATATATTTTTTTAAGTGTAGACTGATGAGGAGTTTAAATCGAGTTCATCCCTAAACTCCCATGAGCCTTGAGGCTTCTCAAACAACATCAGGGAAAACTCTAACCAGGATTAGTGATATTAACCATGGCTAATGCACTCACTGCCAGTGGGACGTTGAAAATAATAATTTAATGCTTCGGCACATTATTCAATAGAGCTGTCATCTCTGACAAGTAATTCACGGAAATTGAGTTTTGACATCCTTATTCAAACTTACAGCATCTGTAGGTGGGAGAGTCCTCGGAAGGCTCCGTCTGCGATGAAGCTCACACGGTTGTTCCCGATGTGGAGTTCGTCAAGCAGGCTGAGGCCCACAAAGCTGGACTCCTCCAGTCTTGTCAAGTGATTGGACGAGATGTCCCTGTCGGGTGGAGAGAGAAGGAACATCAGCATCACACAGTTCATACCCCCAGGGCAAATGGAAAGGAGGGGGGGTAGAAATAAGCAGTTGAGGTAGAGGATAAACTGGCCTCAGATCACTAGGAACGTGCACCAACTATAGCCAGATTAATCTATGAATTACCAATAAGGTAAAAACCTTGTTAGATTGTACCTTGCTCAGCTGGTCTACTTTGTTTAACCGTATGCAGACTAGAGGTCGGCCGATTAATCGGAATTCATAACAATCGTTTTTTTTAAAAATACATTTTTTTACAACTTTTGTTTAATCTTTATTTAACTAGGCAAGTCAGTTAAGAACACATTCTTATTTTCAATGACGGCCTAGGAACGAGGCCTTGTCAGCTCGGGGGATCTAATCTTGCAACCTTACAGTTAACTAGTCCAACGCTCTAACCACCTGCCTCACGAGGAGCCTGCCTGTTACGCGAATGCAGTAAGCCAAGGTAAGTTGCTAGCTAGCATTAAACTTATCTTATAAAAAACAATCAATCAACGACTGTCGTTGCTCCAATGTGTACTTAACCATAAACATCAATGCCTTTCTTAAAATCAATACACAAGTATATATTTTTAAACCTGCATATTTAGCTAAAAGAAATCCAGGTTAGCAGACAATATTAATCAAGTGTAATTGTGTCCCTTCTCTTGCGTTCATTGCACGCAGAGTAAGGGTATATGCAACAGTTTGGGCCGCCTGGCTCTTTGCGAACTAATTTGCCAGAATTTTACGTAATTATGACATAACATTGAAGGTTGTGCAATGTAACAGGAATATTTAGACTCATGGATGCCACACGTTAGATAAAATACGTAACGGAATAAAGGTTTTGTTTTCGAGGTGATAGTTTCCAGATTTGACCTAAGGCTCGTATTTCTGTGTGTTTATTATAGTTAAGTCTATGATTTGATATTTGATAGAGCAGTCTGACTGAGGGGTGGTAGGCAGCAGCAGGCTCGTAATAGTTAAAGGTATATGGTTTAGAGAGAAATAGTCGAGGCGTTAAAATTCCTGTAATAAGTTGCGGCTGAACTTGAAAGGGGTTCCTTCGTTATTTTACCGTTCATGTCTTCCATAGAGAATGTCTTGATCTACTTCAAATAAGGTCTGTGTTTCGTGCTTAAACCGCCTCGGCATTTTGATACCCATATCTTCGCTTATATTTAGCCAATATTGATCACAGTTATCTTGTCCTATGGATATCTACACAGTTATAAAATTGGCAAGGTGGTGTAAGCCTACATGAAACACAGACCTTATTTTAAGTGAATCTAAAAATATCCTATGGGATAAATGAATGAAGGAACCACTTTTCAGATTTTGCTAGAAGGTGTCATGGGAATTATGTCTCGCACTTTGGTAGTCAATTCTTACCATGCCCATTATTAAAATAGGATTTCCTGCATATATTCATCACAGGTAAACTCTATTTTTATTCAAACAGTTGAGAGTATTTGTCTCCTAAGCAGACTCTTCAGTGTCATTTGGGTGGCAGGGTAGCCTAGTGGTAAGAGCATTGGACTAGTAACCGGAAAGAGCCGCAAGCAAGAAGCGTTGGCCCCAAAGAGCGGAAAACGGATGCTTACAAAGGAGGGGAGGAGCGACTCCGACTAAGGCCAGGACACCTCAGCCCTTCCCTACTGTCTATTCCAGACCAACATTAAATTGTGACTCCAAAGTCACTTGCAAAGTAATCTTTGCAAGTTCAAACCCCCGAGCTGACAAAGATACAAATCTGTCGTTCTGTCCTTGAACAGGCAGTTACCCCACTGTTCCTAGGCCGTCATTGAAAATAAGAATTTGTTCTTAACTGACTTGCCTAGTTAAATAAAGGTAAAATTTAAAAAAAATCACTTCAGAGCTGTGTGTGTTTTACAGATGGCAGAGAAAAGCAGTGTAGGACAATGACATGGAATTGGCACCAGGGAAAGCAAGGTGTCTTATTTGTGATAAAGATGTAAGCATGGGGTCAGCAACGGCTAAATCAAAAAATACCACCAACCTGTGGAATCACCCTAAAAACACCCATCCAAAAGCCCATAATATGTATTATATTAAGTTAAAATAAAAGTGTTTATTCAGTATTGTTGCAATTGTCATTACTACAAAAATGTATATATATAAATTTTTAAAAATCGTCAGATTAATCGGTAGCGGCTTTTTTTGTCCTCCAAAGTCGGTATTATGAAAAATCATAATCGGTCGACCTCTAAAGCAGACAGTATAAAAAGTATTAACTTTGTACTAGAAATCCTCATATGCAAACATCAGACGAAAAAACTAACAAACCAGGAAGAAGGCTATTTACCAAAGAGTGGGAGAAAAAAGATCAGTCAACTGCCAATTTGTTTAACGCTCAGGCTCACTTGATAAGAGAAATGGAAAAAACAACCTCTCCCCTCTCAGAAACAACCTTGTCGCTAGTAAAAAAAAACATGGCGGACTTAGTAATTGGCCAGTGCCATAAACAAAGTTAACAACAAAGGAAACAATATGTCGCTGCAGACACTCTGGTTGTGAAATCCCCCCCTCCTTCTCCCCCCTTCCTCCCCTATAGACGTGGCGAGGCATTAAAGGAAGGGGGCTATAGTGGCGGGGGTGAAGTGGGGGAGTAATACTTTGTCAGGAGCCCTGCATTGGTGTTGGCACTGGGCACTAGGGGTGGAGGAAGAGAGGGTGTGTGTGTGGGGGGGTGGAGAGTTGGAAACTGCGAGGAAGGTGGGGAGAGCAAAGGAGAGAGAGAAAGAGAGAGGTGTTGGGAGTTCACGGTGTGAATAGGAGAGAAAGTAAGAGGGAAAAAGAGAGGGAGGGAGAAGAAGAAGAAGAAGGAAAAAAAAGGGTCACTCACAGCTCGCTGAGTTTCTGGCAGAACTCCCAGGCGTCGGGCTGGATCCAGCTGATGGCGTTGTGGCCCAGGTGGAGCTGCTGCAGAGTCAGCAGGCCGTACAGCCAGCCCTTACTCACCTCCGTCAGGTTGTTGTAGTCCAGCTGCCTGCAGGGACACACAGAGACATACAAACAAAGGTCAGTCATCAACATATAGACATATAGACACACACAGACAGACAGAGATGAAGACGTATGCTGGCCTGGACTGATCCCACAATGTATAGGCTATAGTCAACTATCGTTGTCTAGACATATAGCTGCAAATACGTATCCAAAGATGGTATGCAGACACTTGCAACCAGATATATGCTGTTAAATCCACCAATGTACACTAGTAAAGGAAGGCACATTTTCTTGTCACAGAGGACAGTTACTTACAGGACCTCCATGTTACTGAGGCCCCAGAAGGCTCCGTCCATCAGGCGGCTGATACCGTTCCTCTGGATCTTCAGCGAGCGCAGGGCGTGCAGACCGTGGAACGTCAGGCCCTCCACCCTGCGCACCCGATTCCTGTTCAGCTCCCTGCAAGTTTGGACCACAACCAGACCGTAAGAGAACCGCAGCATCATATATGCAGGGTAGGAATAAGAGTTCACTCAACTCAAGAAGTGAGGTTGAAAAGGAATCTAATTCATCCAAGAGAAGCCAAGAAGATGTCAATGACTGTTGGAAGAGTGGTCAAAGAGTGGTTAGAGACGTCAACGCACTGTCAATAAGTGCCGTCACAATGTGTTTTCAGGAAGTTCACAGAGCAGTCAGAGAAACATCAAAGAGTAGTGAAAAGTCGTGGACCGTTACACAAACGTTCAAAGAGCGGTCATAGTATAGTTTGAGGTCAACCCCAACAGCGCTTAAAGTGCAATTGTCACTTACAGGTGCTGGAGGTTGGGGAGCTGGAAGATCTTGGCAGGGATGGTTGAGAGGCGGTTGCGGTTGAGCCTGAGGACCTGCAGAGTGCTGGACAGGTTGACAAAACAGCCCATCTCCAGGGTGGAAACGCGGTTGTTGTTCATGATACTAGAGGAGAAGAAAATACATAATGTGATATTCATCATATAATGAATTCCAAAGAGGAAAAATGACCAAAGAATGTTGTAGTTCCACCAAAATGTTACTATTTGATCCAAACACTTCTATCGTATTCTTGGACGGAGTTTAACCATGCATTTTAGTTAAAAAGTCCAAACGGACAGACTCACAGGTTCTTGAGAGGCAGCACAGGGAAGGAGTCAGCCTTGATATCCACTATGCTGTTATTGCTGAGGTCCAGGGTCTCCAGGCGTTGCAGGGGCCTCAGCTGCTCCAGAGAGATCTGAGTGATCCTGTTGTTTGCTCTGAAAACACAGATAGAACGGCTCCAATGAACAGTAGAAAATACGGTATATTTTAACAACGCGGATCACCAGTCTAACGTTTCCAGACATACAAACACTCAGAGCAGTCAATTAGCGGGCGGTATTAAATAAATGACCAACCTCGCCCGAGCATTTCCCTTCGACCCTCACTACCCGTTTTCCCATTATTATTATGTTATTAGACATTTTTCCTAGAACATTGAGGCTCTCCCTGAACCATGAAAAAGACCACAGTTCCCTTGTTGTCTAGGAAAGGGGGAGGGGGGGGGCAATACTAAGGCTAACCAATGTCACTACTCATCTCAACAGGTCAAAACAGCCGTTTGGTTTAGTGCTGTGTTATTTTGTTTATAAGGTAATTACTAACAAGGTATTTAAAAAAAATAACCTGCCAATTACTTGTCTGATGAATACCATTCCCTCAGTGAAAGCATGCCTCAGCAGAGGCTGGCAATTTCCTGAGCTGCAGTGCAGGGACTGCTTAGTTATAAACAGTGTCTGTACAGAGCCGTCTTTGTGTATGGGCCTCGATGGGTAGAGAAAGGGAGAGTGAGGGAAAGGAGTAGGAATTCCCTCTAATACACCAGACTGCAGGCCCCGTTTCAGTATTAATTGCAAGGCTAACATAACAACAACCCCCCAAAAAAAAAAACTTGTATTAATGCATCAGTTCTTAATTTGATCTTCTTTATGATACGTATTTTTTGTGCATTTTCCTGATACTGACCAAAGTGTTTGCGTTTTCCCTATACTGTGCATGCATGCAATACACACGCCAACTGCCCCCTCCCCTCAAACACTTTGGTCAGTATCAGGAAAATGCACAAAAAATACAACCCTTTGGAGAAATGGATGAACATTGACATGGCTGAGAAGTACTGCTTTATGTGAACACTAGCACCCTTCAAGAAGCTGCCAATAAGAAAACAACAATGAAACGGACACACAGAACCAGCACTAGTCGAGAGCCAGACTCAAAGTCTCAAACTGGCTCAGCTCCGCTGTACACCTGGCCAAAGCGAGACTAAAACAGCACTGAAGATACAATCAAGCGAAAAATTGAGCACAGTGGCAATGTAGCTTCTCAGTCCATCATAAAGCCTCAGAAAGTGGGATCTTTGTCTTGGACAGAGCAGTCATTTTCCACACATTTCCCTAAATCTGCCATCCATACCTCTCTTATGACTAGGCTCCCCACATTGAGACAGTGACACCCTTTGGCAGCCTTACCACCAAAACATACAGAGGAAAACAGACGAGTGTGTCTGTCAGTCAGTCCAACCTGGAACAAAGGCAGTACCAGGAGGATATATGGATAGAGGCCCAGGAAGGAGAGGCTGATGGGGTGTCTGGGGCACTTAGGGGTAGAACCTGCCACAGCACGTCCCTCTGCCTAGCCTCCGGCAAGGCCAAGACTCAACGCTTGGTTCTATGCCAACCGACTGTAAGAGTGTGGAGCTGAGGGTGGGGGTAGAGTGTGGGGCTGAGGGTGGGGGTAGAGTGTGGGGCTGAGGGTGGGGTAGAGTGTGGGGCTGGGCGTGGGGGTAGAGTGTGTGGGCAGAGGTTGGGGCTGAGGGTGGGGGTAGAGTGTGGGGCTGAGGGTGGGGTAGAGTGTGGGGCTGGGCGTGGGGGTAGAGTGTGTGGGCAGAGGTTGGGGCTGAGGGTGGGGGTAGAGGGTAGGTTCTGGGAGGCTGAAACTAAATCCCCCTTTTTTCTTCTTAAACACTCAGTCACTGCCTAAAAATTGTTTTATTTCATTTTTTAACACAGTTTAGGCAACAGCCACAGGCTGAGCTAGGTGCAGTGCAGCACACCACACCACCCGCAGTAAAAAGGGTACAAGCCAGCCTTTTGTGTGCAGATTTGCAAAGGGCTTTCCACGCACCACGGCCTCTGTGGTCCCAAACAAAAGGGGCACACACCACCTGGGCCTGGGTTTACATGTTCCCCTGACTGGTCGCTGAGAGAAGAGGAGAAGAGAGGTTGGCGAGAAAAATAGAAAGAACCTGTATTTCCAGTTTTGTGGAGCCCTGGACATTTTGAGGGGAGGGGGCAGTTGGAAAGCAACTGTCAACGCTGGCTGCTCAGTCCATGTTCCTCTACAAAAGACGGACTGACCCTGGGGCCTGTCAGCTGGAGGGAGGTGTGATGTGGTGGTGATGATGATGATGATGATGAGTCCCTGGTCTTTGTACCCCAACACGCTCTCCCTTCCCCCCACAGTAAACATCTGGCCAGCTGTGGAGACCAGACAACTCATATACGAACAAACCTTGTTTGTTTGAGTGCAAATGGGCCAGATACATCCAATATTCCATTCAGCTGCTTGTGATGCTAACCCTCAGCTAAGTTGTGGAGAATTAGCAGCCCCTCCATCGGAGAAGCCCCAAATACAACATGGTGTCCCAAGCTGATGTTGTTAATGCTTACTCTCTGACACACTTCCCACTTGAACCAAAACAGTGCTGCTACAAATGAGCCTCTCCGTGGCTTTAAAAACTTGACATGACCCATGAGGAGCATAAGAATCCATATAAGAGTCATGTCTTGGGAAGTACAAAGACCACACAAGTCAATGCCTTTTATAACCCTCATGAGGACCCCTATTTTGAAGGAAGTGGTCAAGACCATCTGGCAAAACATGGACTACACACAGCAGAGGCCAGCCCTCTCCAGATAGACAGAGAGATAGGCTACGTGGGGACCTACAGGAGCTGTTATGGCTACACTTGCTTGAATCTCAGAGACCACTGAGCAATTAATTGAACCCGGTTGTATTAACCTGTAACCTGTACCTGTATTAACCTGTACAACATACAACAGAATCTCAACACCCAGCCAACTCTAACTTTAAACATTGTGGCAGATGAGGACTGTGATATCAACTGAGACTGTGCAGTTGAGGCCTACAGGGATAGACGTGAAGGAGATCTTGGCTACGATCCATTCAACAAAACAGTTTCTCTCCATCTCTCTCTACTCCCTAACATCTGCCCAGAGATCTAATGAGAGATTTTGAAAGACCAACCTAAATGCTGTGTACAGGAGAGTTCCAAGTGCTTATCTGTTGATCTCCACCCGTCGGGCCAACTCCACAGACAAACAAGCAGGGGCATTGTCCATTCGGACGGCACACACTTCAAATTTGTTTAACCAATTTTCTCGCAAATAAGGTTACTATGCACCGTTGGGTTAATAGTTTCAAGATCTGCCTGTCATTCTCGTTTGAGGCTCTTCAGGTTTTAGCTTCCCATTTTAACACACATTGAATTTGATTGATATCAGTCAAAAAAAGCTCAAATGAAAAAAATAAGACTACACAGCAGCACATCTAAATTTGAATTACACCTCTGTCTAATTAGTCAGTTTTCGAGCAAATCTACTCCATATTTTTGGGCTGTGTTGCCTTCACACGCCGAATGTGTTTATCTGAAGAAATATGACCTACATAAACAAGACGACAATGTCAGACTATTATAGACAGCTGACGCTGCAACAGAAATATTCCTTTTTGAATTCAAGAATTTTTCAAATCCACATAAATTATAGCTAAACCGCAGAGGCCGCTGTCAGTCAGAAACACACATACGCAAACAAGTTACCCCAAAGGCAGCAACACTCCACTTTTTAATAACGCAATAAGATGGAATCAACAACAGAGGCCTGATAATCCTGAAACCCCCTTTTTCTCTCCATTTAGTACAGTCTGATTTTTCCTTCCATTCGCACATACTGGAGATGTTCTTCCCCTTCCTCCATTTCTCTGGCCTGGGAGGGGAGTAATGAAAAAAAAGCCCCGGGGTATCGAATGCAACTTATTCAAACAGCCAGGCAGACATAGCGGCAGCTCTCGTCAACTTCCTTGACCCCACAGCCCAGAGTAAAAACAAACGGCAATAACCCTGCAGCTGGTAGTAATTGAGTTGTGATCATCTTAATTAATTGAACAATTTCCCAGGAATTTATGGTAGGGGGTGGGTGCTTTAACCAGATTGCTGTGAAACCACCTCTCGTTGAGTTTGGTGGGCTCTACAAATTATCTGGTGATTCCAGGGCTGATTAGGTATTTGGAGAAGACGGTTTGATGGAATCTCTGTGTATGGAAAAGGTAACTGAGTTGGAACTGGAAAGAGTTTCATATTCTGCTTATCTACCAATTCATCCTTTCTTCTGTGGCTAACTAAGCTGACAGATATACTTGGATGTCTTGCTTACAAAGCTCTTGGCAACAAACATTGTAACTTTGTAACTCAATACTGTAATAACCTAATATCTACTAAAACAGTGTTTCCCAACCCTGGTTCTCAAGTACACCCAACAGTACACATTTGTATTTTAACCCTGGACAAACACACCTGATTCAACTGGTCAACTAATCATCAAGCCCTCAATTAGCAAGAATCAGGTGTGTTTGTACAGGGCTACAACAGAAATGTGTACTGTTGAGGGGTACTCGAGGATCAGGGTTTGGAAACCCTGTATGAAACCAACATTATAACTCTTTCTCTCATCGTTCAATCATGTTTCGCTTCAGACAGACGTTGTGTATTATGTATCAGTTATAGCACTGTAGTTGATGCGGTCCTACTGCAACCTGACAACAATGTACAGGAACAATGTCGTGATGATGTGTTAACTGTGCTATTAGCAATTTGGGTCAGATGCTGGTGTAGTGTTTAATATAGTGTCTGATGTGTGCCTGGGCCGCCCCAGCTAACGCAGCAGCCCTGCTTCTCATTACAGGCGCCAGTCTGAAAAATAAGTCATCTGATGGCTTCTCAAAACTCTGTTCTTTTTCCAATAGGAAATACCACACACATATTCTCCATCAATGATGCCAATACCAGCAACAAAAAGAAAGAGAGCGGGGGGAAGAGGAATTTTGTGTTTAACCCCCCCAGAGATTTTAGTTGCCGAGTAGACACTAAGCAATGCAACTGGGAATACTATGCAAGCACCCAGACACAAATGAACACACGTTGTGGTAAGAAAGTATGAATTGATCATTCCCAAATGCACATTGAGGATGACAACTAGGCTGGCTGACATACTTTGGAACATTGCTTTCAATGGTGAAATCTATTGGAATTGTTCTCCTATTCATGCATTATATGTTTTAATAAGAAGCATCAACTAAATATGCACCTTGAGTGGAGATTTGAGAGTAGAGGGGAATACTATTTTACAACTCCTAAAACCTCTGAATGTTGTCAAAACAACAATGTTCATAAGTTCATAAATGAATCAGCCCTATTGGAAATCAAACATACCCTGGGGCACTGTATTTTGTTTTAGTTCCAGGTAATACCGCCAGCCACATCTGTGGCCTATAGGCTATACACCTAAAAGTCTGAAGACAAATTGACTAATAGCCGACGTCTGAAACCCCTTAGGCTTCTTTCTCTGCTTGTCAAGTTCAGGCTTGATGAGGAATATGCCTCTTCTACTTTTTGAAATGGATGCATTCTTGTTGGGAAAAAAACGTCATATCCATTGATTTTGTGAGACATTGTGCCGGGGGAAAAGTTCGAAATCAATGCCTTTGAAACCTCTGACATTGTCGGGTCTATTTGTCTTTGAAAACACATGAAAGCCCCACATTGCTCCATCATGTTCTGGGCCCATCCTACTAGGAGTGTATACAAACACTCAACCTCCAGATGGATGAAATGCCACACTACTCATACAATCAATCAATCAAAATGATTTATAAAGCCCTTCTTACATCAGCTGATGTCACACAGGGCTGTACAGAAACCCAGCCTAAAACCCCAAAAAGCAAGCAATGCAGGTGTAGAAGCACCTAAGTAGATACAGACTTTCTATAACGGAAATGAGATGGACGGACAGAGAAGTCTAATCTTACAGATCCCAGATCAACATTTATGGAAACGCTGGAACCACCTCTGGCGATTCCATTTTTAACAATGACATTTATTTTCAGACATGTGAGTGACTTGTCTCAAACTGGCTGCCATGCCTGGGACAACCCAGTCTGGGAACCAACTCAGCCAAAGGGGTTCCACCAAGGAGGGAGGAGCAGGGCTTAGCAGCTCTACACTGTTAACTAGCACTGACAACTCTGATGGGTGGGTTGGTGGGGGGGGGGTTGTTTCAAAAGTAATTCATACTTACAGAATGAGGGTGGTGATGTTTGCCGCATGAGGGCCCAAATCAGGTACCGTCTCAAATTCATTGTTGTTTAGCTTTCTGTAAACATACAGGCATAAAGGTTGTTTGTCACATGTGGTGTGAAGGGGCGGTGGAGGGAGAGTGTTTGTGACTGATGTTGTTTACTCTAGGAAGTACAGAACACAGTATACTTACATCTCACTTAAGTGCCGCAGTTTCCTAAACACAGTGCTGTCGAGCGACTGCAATTTATTATGGCTCAGGTCCCTGTGAAGAAAGACATTTGTTAGAGGAAAGTTACACAACATGGAGGGCCGTTCGCTTCACAACCAATCATATACTGGCCTTTCTGTTTTTAAACAGGAGACATAAGTTGTCTGAGTGAGCCTAGCTTATACAGCTCCAACTGAAGTAATGTGGGAAAGCAGCTGAGTCATTTTCAAAACAAACCACTGTATGCAAAAAAAGTAAAGCTAGCCAGCTATAGGCCTAGTTTTGGCATAGCTGCCTTTTTTAAAACATTGAGAGAAAATCCAGCCAGACAAGCTCATGCATCCAATCCGCTCTTGAATCACCGAGCCAAAACAGACAACCAGATAAGTTATGGAAGGGAGAGATTCCATTTTTTTCCCTTTTTGAGAGGGGGTGGAAAACAGGCCTAGAGAAGCCTGCCTTGCCCAGAGTGTTATAAAGCTGTGGAGTTATTGACGCTGCTGCGCACGATCAACATTGTGGTGGTGCCAGACCCCTTTTTTTGGCTTGCCCCCATCTGGAATCCATCAACTCGAGCTGAGAGGAGGGAGGGGAAAAAACTAACAACTGGTAATCTATTCACAATGCCGGGGAAGTGAGTTTCCAAGCCGAAACACTCCTGTTGCACTTTTCTAGATCTGGCCCTGGTTTTATTCTTCAGCAAATCGTTTTTTCAACTCTTCAACAAGAGTTTTACTTCTCTCTCTGAAACTTTTTTCCCTTCCCAACATGCAGCTGTATGTTTTTGTCTCACTAATCGGGCCATATGGGAGAGGTGGAGAGGTGTAGGATCAAAAATGTCCAGATAAGCCCTGAGGGTTTCTGACACTTACACTTCCTTCAGAAGGTCCAGAAGTGGACCCGATTAAATCAGTACAGCTAGATATGCTTTGGCCTGTATATATTAGACTGTGCGCCACACATTGATCCGTGTCTGAAGAGTGAATGAAACCAAGCTATCCATCCTCTTAGTAATGAGATAAGATAGACCTGCTGGTTCTTTGATGTGGTTCTTAAAGCACTTGGACTAATATAGATCACAAGGGAAAATAGGTAATTGACTTCCAAGCTGACAAAGGCATTCCCTTACCCACCAGCTAAAGCTCTTACGTTATAATCCAGAGCGCTTTCTCTCCTTATGTTTGAAGTGCCATAACATAATGGCTTGATCTCACACGTCTCGCTTATGTAAATCTGTGAAACGTAAAGTTATTTTATAGGTGAGAACTGGCTGTGGATGGGATGGTCTGGTAATACAGCAATGTTGAGTGAGTCTCCTGAGAGAGCTTACCTCCACAAATGCATATTACGCTACATTCCAGGCTATAAACCCGAAAAAACTCGGAAAAAACGAAAACTCGTCTAGATTTGAATCGTAAAATCTTTACCCCTCACTCACTCACCGAGAAATTTGAAGCTCAAACTAAATGCCTCTCCCTCCTTCCCTCCCACATTCACTCCCTCCCTCTCTCCATCCATCCCTCCTTCCCTTGCTTTCTCTCTCTTTCAGAGAGTTTGTACGAACTAATCCAACAGTGGCTCCTTAATCAGTACCATCGGTGGCTCTGGAGATGCTAATTCAGCAGAAATAACCGGGTGCTGGAAAACAAAGGGCCGGGCAGTTTAAGATGTGCTGGAGAGACACTCGTAAATTAGCATGCCGGAGTGCAAAGAATTTTCCCCGTGTGGAACTTTTTTTCTCCCTTTTTGGCTGTCTTGCCTTGGTTATGAGGCTGTGCCTGTGTTTTCAGGCAATGTGAAATTTCCAGAGCGGGCAGCACACATTTTGTAAATGCCAAACAAACATTCTAACAGGGGACTAACTAGCCTAGCTGTGTTGTGAAATATGAACTAGAAAAAACACAAGCTAGTAGTGAGGATACATCAACATGGTGCAGTCTGAATGGAAGCCAGGCAGGCAGACCTATGAACATCTGCTTATTAATACATGTTAAACAACCATTTGAGTCGTTACCATGGGAGATTGGCCTGGAGTGACTATGACTTCATTTGACATTATGTATTTATAGTCCTGGGGCCTGAAGAACTTCTGAGCTCACATAATATGGAAAGGCCCAATGATGGTATCACCTCATAAACAAAAGGCAAACAATTGTCATTCAGCAGTTGGTCTCATCTAGGGCCTAGTGTAATGGACATCTGTATTCTGCATTAGCTCCTTATCATGATGTCACCTGATATTTACATGCTGAGAAAGGTTCAACAAGTTGTCAAAATGAATTGTAATGAATTGTTTATGATGGCATTTTAGGCTCTTCGTTCATGGAAATTGTGATAGCACCAAAATCCCAAAAGTCTGTTGAAAGGTCTCCATGAACTATTTTTTTAAATTTAAAACTTTATTTAACTAGGCAAGTCAGTTAAGAACAAATTCTTATTTTCATTGATGGCCTAGGAACAAATCAAATCAAATCAAATTTATTTATATAGCCCTTCGTACATCAGCTGATATCTCAAAGTGCTGTACAGAAACCCAGCCTAAAACCCCAAACAGCAAGCAATGCAGGTGTAGAAGCACGAACGAGCAAGAACAATGCGTTAACTGCCTTGTTCAGAACGACAGACTAGTACCTTGTCAGCTCGAGGATTTGAACTATGCAACCTTTCGGTTGCTAGTCCAAATAGCTCTAACCACTAGGCTACCCTGCCGCCCCCAAACTATATAACGTTGGGAAATGATTGTACCTCACTGCACTGACAACAAACTCAGAAGCAAACAGTACTACCAACTCACTAGCCTACTGATGTTGGCATGTCTTGTTGGGCCTACTGGGTGATTGGAATAATCCTAATATAAAAGGCCAACTAATGATTCACTAGTGTAGAATGACTGACAATGGGACACTGATGTGTAAAGGTCATTCGTGTTATATCTTCTTCTAAAACGGCTGGCTTTATTACTCACAAGACTGATCTTCCCTCTTGTTCCTAAGGAGTATGGCACACATGTCCTATAGGTATTCCCATGGAAGAATTGTAGGCAGTGTGACATTGCAAGAAATACGTTTGATTTCAATTACAGTGTTGTTCGAGTGCAAAATCTAAATTTCCTTGATGTTTAGAGTAATTTCCTTTATCTTAAATAACACCAAATGTTGCTAAGGAATGATAAACAATCGAGTATTTGAAATTTGAAATCACAATAAATAAAAATCCAATAATATAATTCTAAATGTGACAAACACAACTTTTATTCAGTAAATATCTCTATACCTCAGTTGACAGAATATGGCGCTTGCAACGCCAGGGTTGTGTGTTCGATTCCCACGGGGGACCAGTACGGAAAAAAGTACAATAATGTATCAAGTTGCACTGGATGAGAGCGTCTTCTAAATTACAAAAAAAAAAAATCAGTTCTGGCCTTCGCACCTTGTAAAATGGAGAGGCCTATCGCGCGTTATTGCGAAATACTTTCTAAACAAACAGCAAATCAGTCCTGGGGAATCATAAAGTAAGGATTTAGGACTAATTTCCCTTTCTTGTTGATGTGAAGTGAAATCAACTTTGTTTCCAAACGGTTTCATTCTCTTCGAATCGTCAGTAAGCAACAACCTAACAAAGTTGGCAACAATGTAACAAATCACATAACGTTAATTCTCTGCATAAATGTATCTATTCGAGTATTCATTCCATTTATACACTTGTTGTAACTGTGTTAAAACCTATATCTATCAAACTACTCATTTCAAACATAGGTGTGAAAGGTAATTAAGATAGCTGTTCGTATCTATGGGCAGTGAAGATTAAATGGCAAATCAACAAACGCTCTCTAAATTGACTTACAATTGTACGGTCCATTCGGGAAGATTTTCAGGAATTCCACGCCTTTTCAACCGACTGCAGTCCAAAAGGTCTCCAACACATGTGCACGGAGACGGACACGTCCTTGTGTTTTCATCATATCCAAGTATAAGTTCTATTCGGGAAAACAGTAAGAAAACGACCGCATACATCGCAGCGTTGAGAGGCTGCATAGATGCGGACATTTTAGCCACACTGAAGTTCCCCCCAAGTTTTAGAGAAAAGCGCGAGAAAATCCGATATAGTAAAAATTCCAACCCAAGGACAATGTTGTACGGTTTAGTCAGAGGTTTGGTTAGTCCTTAAATCCAATTCCTCGACCGTATTCCTTTGAAACTACGAACATGTAAAATATTTTTACGGGACCCAAACTTCTCCATACCTTCGTAAAAGTTTTAGCCTGTAATAGCATACTTTTTGCCTTGCACTCGCAGCAGCTACTACTTTCAAGGCTCTCAACAGCGCGCCTCTCTATTGGTTGTTGTAGTGATACGCACCGGCGGGGGCAGGGGTGGGGGTGGGGGTAAATAGTAGGCCTATTTTACAACTGTTCCAGATTCATTTTATTCAAATTTTACACAACTTTGTTTACACCATAATGTTGATGACACAAACAGACGGCTTCTTCTTGTCTAATGTAGACATTTCACATAAATATTTGCTAATGTGTGTTAAAGACAGTCTTAACACAGATAAAACCAAGGTTTTTGAGAACGCCTGGCCAAGGGTCATTTGTTTTATGACTTATTACTGGTTGTAAATTCTCGAAAGCTTAACAATGTGTAGTCTCTGATAAATGATTACATTAGCAAGATGAAGGCTACGTTCCCCTCTCTTTGCTTATTACCATGTGAAATGCAACAGGTGTAAAACAGTACAGTGAAATTCTCACCTTGAGAGCTCTTTCCAACAATACAATGACAATAACATAGATAACAGAAAATAGAACAAAAAATGTAAGTAATAATAAAAACCAAACAAGAACTACTATTAGAATTTAAGAAACTCCCGTCTCGTTGTTTATTACCATGTGAAATACACATCATGACACTCCATGGCCCATTGCAATGTATCGAACCTTCCCGTAGGCAGAGTGTGAAAGAGAAATTCACTTTTCTGTTGTTTCTCTTATCATTCAATCTCCCATGTTATTAGGTGTGACTGTGGACATAGTGTAAGTGTACTTTGGCCAGAGTCTGATACCAGTTGGTTACATTTCCATAAATTGCAGTTCACTCCGTGAGATCCTTCAGGCAAAACAACCTGAATAATGCATGCTTCTAATAAGTCCTGATTGCTTGCAGCATAACTGACTCTATTTCCTCCCCCATTTTGTCCAATTACAACAACAAAAAACTCTCCTCAATTTCGTCTGAAAATTGCACGTCCTCTGGCTATCCCAAACGGGCTCAATCTGTCCTTTTCCCCCAAAGTACCTCTTGTTTGGACAGACATTGTATTAGTTTTTCCACTCCAACTCACAATGAAGGTCATTTAGTTGAGGCATGTGTATTGTTGTCTTTAAGCAGTCTCTTGACTGCTTTATTGCATCAATAATTGAAACAGCAAGGTGTGAGACTTGTCCTTCGGCCCAGTTGCCCCAATTATCTTTGTCATTTGTATTCAAAATGGGTCACCTGGTCAATTGAAAATGAGATTGGGCCTCTAGAATCAGAATACAAGCAAACTGGGGCACATGAGAATCAATTCTCATTGACGCCAGTACAGCCAGAGAGCAACTTCATTATTTTATTCTGTGCTAAAACTTCAGCAACAAATTAGGAGCTATCTTATTGGACTGTCCTGTTAATTATCTTTATAAGTATAGCTCTCTGTGCTCCAAATTCATAATTATGTCTGAGGCACATTAGAGGTGTGGGTTTGCTATTATGTAAGGTGCTTATATTCTGAATGCTTTGCAGTCAAATTGCACAAAATAAATGCTGCAATTTAAGTGAGTATCTTTTTGTAAGGTATTAAGGTAGGATATACATCTAAAACACCAAAATGGTGCGTTGGCAATTTAGAATGTGAGAAGCACAGATAAGACAGTATTGGTATACCAATCATACCAGTCAATCCAATGCATAGTCAAATTTTCCATTAAAAACAATTGATCAATGATAATTATTCTATTGTACTAGAACTAGGTAGAATTATTGTCCCCTTTAACATATAATTAGAGACTCAACTAGGTTTCAATCATCTGTAAAAGTTTATTTGAGATCAGTATTGAACAATTATGAAATAACCTGAAAAAAACGGTCCTTTGTCTTTCGTAGCCTAGAACCATTAGTTGTTTTTCATCAATCTGTTCTTGCCAATGCTCAAATAAGGACAGCAAAATTACTGTTGTTCTGTGTCTATGTGTTATCTGTTATATTACCATCAGCAAAAACAGTCTTCAACACTTCATTCCAATACATTAAATTGGACTAAATCCACAGACAACCGCACATTTTCTAGAACATCTGACTTAGTAATAGCACCCTGGAACAATCACAGTGTGGGAATGCATGGGGAGTTTGGGGGTGGAAAGGCATGCCTATGCATCTGCATGACCGCCGTGATTGATTAGGTCCCTGGGGACCCCTGCTGGATTAGGGGAAAGAGGGGGGAGGGAGCGTGTAGGCCAGCCAGGCCTGGATGGTGGGTGAAATGCCCTAAAGGCCCTAGGAAGTCCAATCCCTGATCAGTTGATTGCTTCCTCATGCTTCACCAGTCTGCAGTGGTCTCACTCTCAGACTGAGAGCAGGGAGAAGAGAGCAACAACAGCAGTTGTTTAACCAACCAACCCACAGTCTTTAACATATAAACTACTGGGTGAACACAAGCCAATACATGTCTTTGCATGTCTCCACAAACCTTTATGAAAATCACCTGCCAGTGATAGAGAGAAAGCACATTACAAAGACAGAACTTTGTTTGTAATCTGACTGTGTGTAATGCGAGTGACATTTATTGTGACATATTCCCAAGAAAACATTCACAACACATTCAACAAAGACACACATTTTTCTGCTGTCTGGAGAAGCACTGAAGCAGACCCTCGTTCAGCTAAAACATATGCCATCTAAAGCATTCCCTACTTGGTGAAATCATATTTTCTCTTCTTGGCTGCCGAGTTGTTTGGCGCTTAGATGATGGATGCTTCGCTGGCCACGGAACATCCACCGCACCCCACACAGAGGATAGCTTGAGGTACTTTTCTCTTACATGAGAACTACAGGTCCATCAAGTGTGGTTTAATAAGACAAGTGTCTGGAATGTAAGAAAATAAAGGCGTTGAAGACCTGGTGAAGTCCTCAGAAGCACATACAGAGGTTGGCAGTGGACTGCTTTCACCCGATAACTCTCTCCAAGTGGCTAGGTGCCAGTCATTATACTCAGAATAGTAACAGAATTAAAACATGTCTACCCAGCATGCCTAGCTCCATGTATCAATGTTGGCCAGTAAAAACATTGAGGAGGGTTGACGGGTGTGTGTGTTTGTGTGTGTGCATGGGAGGGAGGGGTCTCTCTACAGGCAACAGAAGGCAGACACTGTTTATTCACGTTTCTTTACCCAGAGTCAGAATGAGGTACTGTGTCTGTATAAACCTGCAGTCTACTCCATCTAAAATGTCAGACACAGTTGCACTTGATAAAATTTGCATTTGGATTGGGGGAGGACATGGAAAATAGTTGATACCATCCAATTGAAATATAATAAACCACTGTTAAAACAGTCATGGGAAAATAAAACATTTTAGTAACAGTTTCACCTCATAATGTGACTGAGTGACTAAAATGTGACTGCATATGTTTGTGTCACATTGAAAATGGATCTTTAGCAAATGAGATTCTAACTGAAAACTGATGCATCATGCTTCTGAGAGTGAAACCAGCCATTGGAATGTGGAGCATCTAGACACACATCTAGACACGTACCAGGTTTATGAGACCTCGTCTCACCTCAAAAGTCTTGACTACCAAAACACACAAACAACATCACTTTTCCCAGACTCCTCGGCTCATCGACTCGCTACCACAGGAAAGTGTCAGAACAGAGTGGCCGCTGTCAAGGTTACACACACAAGCCTCCTATCCCCATGACTGTGTGAGGTTTCTGTTGATGGGTGGCTGAGTGGGTGCAAAAGTGGTCTGTGTTCGGGTCTGAGTTGTGTGGCCTTCGCCAATTACAGGTCGGAGACCCCTAAACAAAATAAACGTTGTGCTGACTGGGACGTGGCATAAAGAGGGCAGTGTGCAGATGCATATTTCATGGTCAGGGATACATGCCGTTTATAATTAATGAGATGACAGCCGTGGGCATTGAGTGTGGTCGCCAGTCGATCACCCAGCAATTTGTCAACAAGCCCTCACTCACCCTATAACACATAAAGCCATAGTACCACTTTCTCTGCATGCATAGAGGAACTTAAAACTTACTACCCTCTCCACTACTGTTCCATCAATGTGGATAGGGGGGTGTTCCCTCTGCTGTTTCCTGAAGTCCACAATCATCTCCTTAGTTTTGTTGACGTTGAGTGTGAGGTTATTTTCCTGACACCACACACCAAGGGCCCTCACCTCCTCCCTGTAGGCCGTCTCGTTGTTGTTGGTAATCAAGCCTACCACTGTTGTGTCGTCCGCAAACTTGATGATTGAGTTGGAGGCGTGCGTGGCCACACAGTCGTGGGTGAACAGGGAGTACAGGAGAGGGCTCAGAACGCACCCTTGTGGGGCCCCAGTGTTGAGGATCAGCGGGGTGGAAATGTTGTTGCCTACCCTCACCACCTGGGGTGGCCCGTCAGGAAGTCCAGTACCCAATTGCACAGGGCGGGGTCGAGACCCAGGGTCTCGAGCTTGATGACGAGCTTGGAGGGCACTATGGTGTTAAATGCCGAGCTGTAGTCGATGAACAGCATTCTCACATAGGTATTCCTCTTGTCCAGATGGGTTAGGGCAGTGTGCAGTGTGGTTGAGATTGCATCGTCTGTGGACCTATTTGGGCAGTAAGCAAATTGGAGTGGGTCTAGGGTGTCAGGTAGGGTGGAGGTGATATGGTCCTTGACTAGTCTCTCAAAGCACTTCATGATGACGGAAGTGAGTGGTACGGGGCGGTAGTCGTTTAGCTCAGTTACCTTAGCTTTCTTGGGAACAGGAACAACGGTGGCCCTCTTGAAGCATGTGGGAACAACAGACTGGGATAGGGATTGATTGAATATGTCCGTAAACACACCAGCCAGCTGGTCTGCGCATGCTCTGAGGGCGCGGCTGGGGATGCCGTCCGGGCCAGCAGCCTTGCGAGGGTTGACACGTTTAAGTTCCTCGGCATACACATCACAGACAAACTGAATTGGTCCACCCACACAGACAGCATCGTGAAGAAGGAGCAGCAGCGCCTCTTCAACCTCAGGAGGCTGAAGAAATTCGGCTTGTCACCAAAAGCACTCACAAACTTCTACAGATGCACAATCGAGAGCATCCTGTCGGGCTGTATCACCGCCTGGTACGGCAACTGCTCCGCCCACAACCGTAAGGCTCTCCAGAGGGTAGTGAGGTCTGCACAACGCATCACCGGGGGCAAACTACCTGCCCTCCAGGACACCTACACCACCCGATGTCACAGGAAGGCCATAAAGATCATCAAGGACAACAACCACCCGAGCCACTGCCTGTTCACCCCGCTATCATCCAGAAGGCGCGGTCAGTACAGGTGCATCAAAGCTGGGACCGAGAGACTGAAAAACAGCTTCTATCTCAAGGCCATCAGACTGTTAAACAGCAACCACTAACATTGAGTGGCTGCTGCCAACACACTGACTCAACTCCAGCCACTTTAATAATGGGAATTGATGGGAAATGATGTAAGATATATCACTAGCCACTTTAAACAATGCTACCTAATATAATGTTTACATACCCTACATTATTCATCTCATATGTATATGTATATACTGTACTCTATATCATCTACTGCATCTTTATGTAATACATGTATCACTAGCCACTTTAACTATGCCACTTTGTTTACATACTCATCTCATATGTATATACTGCACTCAATACCATCTACTGTATCTTGCCTATGCCGCTCTGTACCATCACTCACTCATATATCTTTATGTACATATTCTTTATCCCCTTACACTTGTGTCTATAAGGTAGTAGTTTTGGAATTGTTAGCTAGATTACTTGTTGGTTATTACTGCATTGTCAGAACTAGAAGCACAAGCATTTCGCTACCCTCGCATTAACATCTGCTAACCATGTGTATGTGACAAATAACATTTGATTTGATTTGATTTAGAGGGGATCCACGTTTTTAGAGGACAGAATTCCCACAACCTTCTCCCTGTCCGATTTGGGACTCTAAAAAGAAGTGTACTACTGTTCAATTGTGGGTCCTAGTAGGCTAATGTCTGTACATTGAAAGAACGCTAGTGGAACATTGTATTCGTGGTTTATGGTTCATTGCTAAAAGTCTACAGCCTCATGTCACTATTGATTATAGATATGTAATTATCTAGTTGTCCTCTAAAGCAGTATTTCAGTAATTTATAACAACTAAAACAGGTGATATTACAGCAGTGAGTAAACACAAGTCATGTTGTTTGATATCGGGGACAGCTGTACTAAAAGTAGATATTGTCCAAATGTAGTCACTACTACACTGGGATTGCAGGGTATTAGGCAATCACAGACACTGGGTGCGAGTACACATTATGACTACAGTATTGCTGGTGAAAGACTGTCCTAATTCCTGCCTCAATCAATACCTCACACTGTGGGAGACAAAATCTAATGACATTTCAACAGCTCATAATATGATGGTCATGACACTCAATGCCTGTGGCAATGTCCAAACTAACCCATTGTAATCACTCTTACTTGTGTGTGTGTGTGCGCGTGTGTGCACGTGTGAGAGTTGTGTAAGGGAATTCTGCCCTATGTGCACACAAGTGACCCCAGGAAACTTTGATCAGAGGTTAGTTTGTTTAATAATGATTGCAACCCGGAGTATACACTTACAGTAATTTGCAAGTAACACACTCAGTACAAAAGATGGTGTTTTCCCTTTGTATCCCTACTGAGGATCACCCCGCCCAGGGTGATGTCCTTTAACTTTAATACCAAATAAGCTCATAATTAATTGTTGCTAATATAAAGATGTCTCAGCTAGGCAGAGTTCAGCTTATTGTTATTTGCAGTTAGTTTCCCAATCCTTCTTCCTCCTATTGCTATCATGTGCTCGCAGAAGTAAGACTGGAACATAGTATCAGCAGAAACTGAAAGTATAGTTTCAACACACAGACATCTGACTTTTGTACAGTTGACCTCTTCATGCACTTACAAAGTCTCTACCACTGATTCTTAATCTCAAGCTAAAGCAAAACATGAATCATTGTACTTTTGTAACTACAGGTGTTCCTATAATCTACAGATATGGGGTTCTGGGGTTCATATTAATTGCTCAAAAAGGTAACGAGAAGAACAGTGGAGACATGAGTTCCCCAGATGCTGAGTTTTCCTTCTTGAAAAACTGCTGAGCTGAAAAAAGAGCCAAAGGACTGAACCTCTGCCAACGATGTTAACACTGAACGTCTGAATGGAATCCAGCATTATTAAAAGATGACTAGTGACATCATCTGACGGAAAACGATGACACATCGCCGATGCCTTCTCAGATAGATGGGAAGAGCAGAGCTAGCTTTACAGTGGAGCTCGGCATCTGCACCATTCATCACAAAACCATCTGTGTGTGAGTACCTCACTATGACAGACAGAGCTGTGTGACGGTTGTCAGGCAGGATGTGGCTGTGTCTCGTATTTCATTTGAATGTCCCCATAAGGCATGTCTGTCCCCACAAGTCCGTGTGAAATGTCCCACAGAGGTCATCTGTCCTGTTTACTGCCACATATGAGAGTACTGTTTTTCATAGTACCATGTAGACTAAGGTTGTAGACCTCTCCATGCTCTGGCAGCCCTACCTCTTATAACCACTGAACCCAGTAATCGGGATGGTCTCAAATAACCTATAATTACTCCAATAAAACATACCAAATGATATAACATTTTTGACGGTCATGACTTTTATTTCTTATAAATCCAGACCAGAGGCAGCAAACTTCCATGTTGACAACTCAAACAAGAACATTGATAGCCTAGATGGATGAAGACCCCCTAGGAGTGTCTGCTTTTGTTTGCAGATTATCTTAAATTACATTCCCTTGGTGTTGTTTGTCTCCAAGTTAATAATTGTTTCACTCTCCCACTCACCAGTACAATGCAGTGGAACATAGAATCACAATTATTTTAATACCGACTCAGGTCCCTGACAGGTCATCCATCTTATAATGATGGGTAAGGCATTATTTTCAGTCCCAGGAAATGAGCCTGTTTTTCTGACAAATAGCTTATGGGACACTCAGTGGCTGGAGACTATACATGTATCATGTTTCAGACTAATGCTTTGAGTGTGTAGACATGTATCCATCACCATGACAACCTGACAGATATGAAGTGAAAAGGTCCAACCCTTTTTTTGTTTGTTGGTCAAATAAAGATAGAACAACGGCTACAGTAATGATGAGCATTTTACAATATTTAGGGGCGTACCCATTAACCAGAAAACGGTGGTGGTTTGTTGGTCGCGGCTGCACTTGGCCAAACAATGAGGCGTCAGTCAAGTCAGACAAGATCTCTCTCCTGCTGGGCCCTTCGCACATGAGGAACCCTCCCCTACCAGGAGAAATCAGTAGTGGAGTCAAATTCAATGATAAAGAAACACTAGCTGTTCCAACAGCACAGATTAACCCCGACAGGAGATCTGAGCCACACATGGAAGAAAAAAGGGGGTTGATTTGAATTGCAAATAGACAGCTAGAATCAACTGTGTAGTGCTAGGGGAAAAAACAAAACGTACACCCCTTGCGGTCCCCAGGACGGAGTTTGGGAAACGCTGGTGTAACGGAAAAAATATACCCCTTTCACCATGGCTGTGAAGACGCCTTTAGCAGAGTTGTAGCCACTGCCAACGTTGGAGAATACTCACTTGTACTGTAAATGGATGTCGGTGGAGATCGGTCCAAAGGCCCAGAACCAGACACTTTAAACCCTCCTTCAAAGTCTTCAGTTCTTCCTCTTGAGCTTTGTTCACACTCCTCATCTCCTCCACAGCTCTGAGTTTCTGGTCCGTGGTTCCCAGTTTCTCCTTCAGCACAGCCAGCTCTCTGATCAAAGAGCAGGGGTCAGGCTGGCAGACAGGCAAACTGGTTCCAGGCCTCTGGTGAGGCAAGGAGAAAGCATTAGTAGGACCAAAACTTCCTTCAATCTTACAATGGGTGGCAGGTAGCCTAGCGGTTAGCGTGTGGGCCAGTGTCGATCAAATCAAATCCAAATCAAATTTTATTGGTCACATACACATGGTTAGCAGATGTTAATGTGAGTGTAGCGAAATGCTTGTGCTTCTAGTTCCGACCATGCAGTAATATCTAACAAGTAATCAAACAATTTCACAAGAACTATATTTTACACACAAGTGTAAAGGAATGAATAAGAATATGTACACATCAATATATGGATGAGCGATGGCCGAACGGCATAGGCAAGATGCAGTAGATGGTATAGAGTACAGTATATACAGTGGGGCAAAAAAGTATTTAGTCAGCCACAAATTGTGCAAGTTCTCCCACTTAAAAAGATGAGAGACGCCTGTAATTTTCATCATAGGTACACTTAAACTATGACAGACAAAATGAGAAGAAAAAAATCGAGAAGATCACATTGTAGGATTTTTAATTAATTAATTTGCAAATTATGGTGGAAAATAAGTATTAGGTCAATAACAAAAGTTTATCTCAATACTTTGTTATATACCTTTTTTTGGCAATGACAGAGGTCAAACGTTTTCTGTAAGTCTTCACAAGGTTTTCACACACTGTTGCTGGTATTTTGGCCCATTCCTCCATGCAGATCTCCTCTAGAGCAGTGATGTTTTGGGGCTTTTGCTGGGCAACACTGACTTTCAACTCCCTCCAAAGATTTTCTATGGGGTTGAGATCTGGAGACTGGCTAGGCCACTTCAGGACCTTGAGATGCTTCTTACGAAGCCACTCCTTCGTTGCCCGGGCGGTGTGTTTGGGATCATTGTCATGCTGAAAGACCCAGCCACATTTCATCTTCAATGCCCTTGCTGATGGAAAGAGGTTTTCACTCAAAATCTCACGATACATGGCCCCATTCATTCTTTCCTTTACACGGATCAGTCGTCCTGGTCCCTTTGCAGAAAAACAGCCCCAAAGCATGATGTTTCCACCCCCATGCTTCACCGTAGGTATGGTGTTCTTTGGATGCAACTCAGCATTCTTTGTCCTCCAAACACGACGAGTTGAGTTTTTACCAAAAAGTTCTATTTTGGTTTCATCTGACCATATGACATTCTCCCAATCTTCTTCTGGATCATCCAAATGCTCTCTAGCAAACTTCAGACGGGCCTGGACATGTACTGGCTTAAGCAGGGGGACACATCTGGCACTGCAGGATTTGAGTCCCTGGCGGCGTAGTGTGTTACTGATGGTAGGCTTTGTTACTTTGGTCCCAGCTCTCTGCAGGTCATCCACTAGGTCCCCCCGTGTGGTTCTGGGATTTTTGCTCACCGTTCTTGTGATCATTTTGAACCCATGGGGTGAGATCTTACGTGGAGCCCCAGATCGAGGGAGATTATCAGTGGTCTTGTATGTCTTCCATTTCCTAATAATTGCTCCCACAGTTGATTTCTTCAAACCAAGCTGCTTACCTATTGCAGATTCAGTCTTCCCAGCCTGGTGCAGGTCTACAATTTTGTTTCTGGTGTCCTTTGACAGCTCTTTGGTCTTGGCCATAGTGGAGTTTGGAGTGTGACTGTTTGAGGTTGTGGACAGGTGTCTTTTATACTGATAACAAGTTCAAACAGGTGCCATTAATACAGGTAACGAGTGGAGGACAGAGGAGCCTCTTAAAGAAGAAGTTACAGGTCTGTGAGAGCCAGAAATCCTGCTTGTTTGTAGGTGACCAAATACTTATTTTCCACCATAATTTGCAAATAAATTCATTAAAAATCCTACAATGTGATTTTCTGGCTAGAGATTTGAGTCAGTATGTAGGCAGCAGCCACTCAATGTTAGTGATGGCTGTTTAACAGTCTGATGGCCTTGAGATAGAAGCTGTTTTTCAGTCTCTCGGTCCCAGCTTTGATGCACCTGTACTGACCTTGCCTTCTGGATGATAGCGGGGTGAACAGGCTGTGGCTCGGGTGGTTGTTGTCCTTGATGATCTTTTTGGCCTTCCTGTGACATCGGGTGGTGTATGTGTCCTGGAGGGCAGGTAGTTTGCCCGCGGTGATGTTTTGTCCAGACCTCACAGTGCTCCGGAGAGCCTTATGGTTGTGGGCGGAGCAGTTGCTGCACCAGGCAGTGATACAGCCCGACAGGATGTTCTCGATTGTGCATCTGTAAAGGTTTGTGAGTGTTTTTGGTGACAAGCCAAATTTCTTCAGCCTCCTGAGGTTGAGGCGGCGCTGTTGCGCCTACTTCACCACGCTGTCTGTGTGGGTGGACAATTTCAGTTTGTCCGTGATGTGTACGCCGAGGAACTTAAAACTTTCCACCTTCTCCACTACTGTCCCGTCGATGTAGATTGGTGGGTGCTCCCTCTGCTGTTTCCTGAAGTCCACGATCATCTCCTTTGTTTTGTTGACGTTGAGTGTGAGGTTATTTTCCTGACACCACACTCCGAGGGCCCTCACCTCCTCCCTGTAGGCCGTCTCGTAATCAAGCCTACCACTGTAGTGTGGTCTGCAAACTTGCTGATTGAGTTGGAGGCGTGCATGGCCACGCAGTCATGGGTGAACGGTGAGTACAGGAGAGGGCTGAAAACACACCCTTGTGGGGCCCCAAGGTTGAGGGGCCTGGGGCATATCCTCACCACCTGGGGGTGTCTCGATAGAATGTCTAGGACCCAGTTGCACAGGGCAGGGTTGAGACCCAGGGTCTCGAGCTTAATGACGAGTTTGGAGGGTACGATGGTGTTAAATGCTGAGCTGTAGTCGATGAATAGCATTCTTACATAGGTATTCCTCTTGTCCAGATGATTTAAGGAAGTGTGCAGTGTGATTGCAATTGCATCGTCTGTGGACCTATTGGGGTGGTAAGCAAATTGGAGTTGGTCTCGGGTGTCAGGTAGGGTGGAGGTGATATGATCCTTGACTAGTCTCTCAAAGCACTTCATGATGGCGGAAGTGAGTGCTACGGGGTGATAGTCATTTAGCTCAGTTACCTATGCTTTCTTGGAAACAGGAACAATGGTGGCACTGTGTTGTCCTCAAAGCGAGCAAAGAAGTTGTTTAGTTAGTCTGGGAGCAAGACATAGGGGTCCGCGACGGGGCTGGGTTTCTTTTTGTAGTCCGTGATTGACTGTAGACCCTGCCACATACCTCTCGTGTCTGAGCCATTGAATTGAGACCCTACTTTGTCTCTATACTGACGCTTAGCTTATTTGATTGCCTTGCGGAGGGAATAGCTACATGGTTTGTATTCGGTCATGTTTCCTGTCGCCTTGCACTGATTAAAAGCAGTGGTTCGCGCTTTCAGTTTTGCGCAAATGTTGCCATCCATCCACGGTTTCTGGTTGGGGAAGGTTTTAATAGTCGCCGTGGGTACAACATCACCGATGCACTTGCTAATAAACTCGCTCACCGAATCAGCGTATACATCAATGTTGTTGTTCAATGCTATCCGGAACATATCCCAGTCCATGTGATCGAAGCAATCTTGAAGCGTGGAATCAGATTGGTCGGACCAGAATTGAACAGACCTGAGCCCGGGCGTTTCCTGTTTTAGTTTTTGTCTATAGGCTGGGAGCAACAAAATGGAGTCGTGGTCAGATTTGCCGAAAGGAGGGCGAGGGAGGGCCACTTTAATAATGGAATTGATGGAAATTGGTGTAAAAATGTATCACTAGCCACTTTAAACAATGCCACTTAATATAATGTTTACATACCCTACATTACTCATCTCATAGGTATATGTATATACTGTACTCATTTAAACTGCTGCATCTTGTTGCATCTACTGCATCTTGCCATCTTTATGTAATACATGTATCACTAGCCACTTTAAACTATGCCACTTTATGTTTATATACCCTACATTACTCATCTCATATGTATATACTGTACTCTATACCATCTACTGAATCTTGCCTATGCCGTTCTGTACCATCACTCATTCATATATCTTTATGTACATATTCTTTATCCCTTTACACTTGTGTGTATAAGGTAGTAGTTGTGGAATTGTTATGTTAGATTACTCGTTGGTTATCACTGCATTGTCGGAACTAGAAGCACAAACATTTCGCTACACTCGCATTAACAACTGCTAACCATGTGTATGTGACAAATAAAATTTGATTTGACTTGTATGCATCGCGGAAGTTAGAGTAACAATGATCCAGAATTTTGCCAGGCCGGGTCGCGCATTCGATATGCTGATACTGCCACGCCCTGGCCATAGAGAGGCTTTTATTCTCTATTTTGGTTAGGCCAGGGTGTGACTAGGGTGGGCATTCTATGTTCATTTTT
Source organism: Oncorhynchus tshawytscha (assembly GCF_018296145.1). Classification (NCBI taxonomy): domain Eukaryota; kingdom Metazoa; phylum Chordata; class Actinopteri; order Salmoniformes; family Salmonidae; genus Oncorhynchus; species Oncorhynchus tshawytscha. The sequence goes on from NC_056445.1 coordinate 18,169,371, forward strand.
TTATGTTTTGTATTTCTTTGTTGTTTGGCCGGGTGTGGTTCTCAATCAGAGGCAGCTGTCTATTGTTGTCTCTAATTGAGAACCATACTTAGGTAGCTTTTTCCCCACATGGGTTTTGTGGGTAGTTAATTTCTGTTTAGTGTTTGTTTCACCTTTCAGAACTGTTTCGGTTATTCCTTTTGTTATTTTTGTATTTAGTGTTCAGTTTCAAATAAATAATATGAACACGTACCACGCTGCACCTTGGTCCTCACCTCCTTCCACCAACAGCCGTTAGATACAAGTTAGAGAGCCTTGTTTTCAGATTAGCCTTGTTAAAATCCCCAGCTACAATAAATGCAGCTTCAGGATATGTGGTTTCCAGTTTACATAGAGTCCAGTGAAGTTCTTTCAGGGCTGTCGAGGTGTCTGGATATACACGACTGTGGTTATAATCAAAGGGAATTCTCTTCGTAGATAATGCGGTCGGCATTTGATTGTAAGGAATTCTAGGTCAGGTGAACAAAAGGACTGTATGTTGTTATGATCACACCACGTCTCATTAATCATAAGGCATACACATCCGCCCTTCTTCTTACCAGAGAGATGTTTGTTTCTGTCGGTGCGATGTGTGAAGAAACCAGGTGGCTTGTACGGACTCTGATAACGTATCCCGAGCAAGCCATGTTTCTGTGAAACAGAGAATGATCTGCCCTTGAGCAAGGCACTTAATAACCCTTTAATGTCTTCAAGGATTCTGTGCAGTCCATTATGTTTATCTCTCTCTTATATAGGGATGTGAACAGAGGAAGCTATAATAGGAACAAATGGGAATTGTTATTGATTGGAAAATAGGTCAGTCCCTGCTTGGTTGTGGAAACTTTACCAAACTTCCCAGTGTCATCATCAGCAGTGATCAGCAGTGGGGTCGTTCCACCAAATTAGTGCTTGTTGCGTCCCTTTGATATGTTAAATTATTGTTAAAGCCTGTTGTATTAAACTACGTGCCCATTAATATAGACCACATAGAGAATTCAACAAATATATGTTTTTTAGATGACTAAAGACTTGCTAAAGAGCCAGAATTCAGTGTTTTGACATGTCCCTCTGTACACCCTCTGTGACTTTTTCAAATGTTCTTATTTTAACCCACTTAACCCCAAAATGTTCTCCTTTCTCCTTATTTCTCCTTGTTAGCCTATTGTCTGCAAAGGTTGTTACATTGTAACCACATAGTAATAATACCCTATGGGTTTCACTTTACATGAAGTTACATGATAATTAAGCAAGAAGGCCCTCGGGGGTGTTGTATATGGCCAATATTCCACGGCTCAGGGCTGTATTTATGGGAGTGCTTGGATACAAACTTTAGCCGTGGTATATTGGCCATATACCACAAACCCCTGAGATGCCTTATTGCTATTATAAACTGGTTACCAATGTAATTAGAGCAGTAAAAATACATGTATTGTCATATCCTTGGTATACAGTCTGATATACCATGGTTGTCAGCCAATCAGCATTCAGGGCTCGAACCACCCAGTCTATAATTACAATTATATCTTACATAACTACATTGTTCTTACTTTACTCCTTGACTCGGTATAGCCTTTGAGCCAGGTCATTACCATAGAAATAAACTAATTGAAAATGACTGGAAGTTAATGACAAGGTGAGCCTTGTTAAAATTGTTGTTGCCAGGTAGTTGCACTTTGTAGTTACATGTAACGAAGGTCAGATTTTACACGGTGGAAAAAGAACATGTGTTACACAGTGGAAAAAGAACATGTGTTACACAGTGGAAAAAGAACATGTGTTACACGGTGGAAAAAGAACATGTGTTACACAGTGGAAAAAGAACATGTGTTACACAGTGGAAAAAGAACATGTGTTACACAGTGGAAAAAGAACATGTGTTACACAGTGGAAAAAGAACATGTGTTACACAGTGGAAAAAGAACATGTGTTACACAGTGGAAAAAGAACATGTGTTACACAGTGGAAAAAGAACGTGTTACACAGTGGAAAAAGAACATGTGTTACACAGTGGAAAAAGAACATGTGTTACACAGTGGAAAAAGAACATGTGTTACACAGTGGAAAAAGAACATGTGTTACACAGTGGAAAAAGAACGTGTTACACAGTGGAAAAAGAACATGTGTTACACAGTGGAAAAAGAACATGTGTTACACGGTGGAAAAAGAACATGTGTTACACAGTGGAAAAAGAACATGTGCAATAACATCAGTAATTACACATGCGGAATAACCTTCACCAAGTGGATGTGCAATTACACAGTGCTTGTTTCAATTGTCTAACAACCCATAGCCCTACAACCTTATTGCCATGTAATTACATAGTAACACCTATGTAATGAGTATGTCATCATTACAGTAATTACTGTGTAGTTACATAGTAATAGGGCAAACTTAATGGAAAGTGTTTTTTTTCTTTTCATACGAAGTTACACTACCCAAAGAATACTCATTTGGTGGAATGACCCAGTGATCAGTGAATTTTCAAAGTGTGTTGCATTATAGTTATAAAAGCCGCAAGTCAACTGCATGAACTTTACAAGAACCGATGGAAGGCCACACACATTTTGATAGTCACAGCAAGTCCCTGCAGCCATCCCATGCATTGTGGGAGGCAGAGTTGCATCATTCGGGTGTTTTGTTGACCCACGTGAACGTGACTAAAACAGGAGAAGACTTTCTGTCGCAAACTACAAGCTATGGTGGATTCAAATAAACAGGATATTTGAGAAACCTTTCTAATCTGGTGATTTGCCATAACCCATCCATCCAGGTCATAATTTCACCCATGCATGCTAGGTTTCTGGAATATTGTTCCACTACCTAGTATAGAAAATAATGTAACTGCATCTATGTGAGTCAGATTATATTAACATGACAACAAAGATTTACATGAAATCATCCCTTTAGTGCTCTAACCAAGCTGTATAGTCATGCATTGTTCCATTCCGTAGGTCTAGGAGGAATGATATCCAATTTTCCATTGTGAGCACTGATGTCCAATGGCGCAAACATGTGGCAAACATGCCTGTGGTCAAAACAGGATGTGTGCCTCTGTAGAAAATGTGATTCTTCATGTGCTGCTATAGAGGGCGTCGGGTCTAGAAAGTCTTTATTGTGAAGTAAAGTACTGTGCCTCAGGGAACCTGACAACCATGATGGATCCACCAAATCTCCAGTTAGCTGTCACTGCTGAGCAGGTCAATATTAGTCCATGACAGAGGTTGATCCTGACATACTGTACCTCCCTGTCTCAGTCCAGACTGATTCCAGGTCTGCCTATACGGTGGACCATTGGAGAACATTCTTCAAAATAATTGGTCTCTAAGGCTTTTTCAAAAATATATCACCCTGGTAAATTTGATACTATCTCCAGGTTTTCGAGACAAAATTAGTTAGATATTCGCTGTTTAGTTGAATTTTTATTTCAAAGACATGAAAACAGGCATGCAACCCCCTAACACCCAGGTCAGCATTGTTAAGGGTGATCAGCAGTGTTAAGGGTGATCAGCAGTGTTAAGGGATGTCAAGGAAAACAATGTAGAGTTAATAACATGTAACTGATTTCTAATTTGCAAGAGGACCTACAATAGGCCTAGCTGATACATTTCCTGTGAATCACAAGGTGACACATCAGGAATGTGTTATCAATTACAATACATCAGTAAATGGAAAGGGACAAAATAACCATGCATAACTCTTTTCACAGCTTCGGTTCCCTGTGGTGGTTGAATACAAAGAAGATGCAGGGAGCTTGGTGAATTGGGGGCAGGGAAAAAGACAAAAGGCCTTTACCACCTCTGGAAAGCAAGGGGGAGAGGGGGTGAACTCCACAGTGACAGCACCTATAGGGTTCCCTGTGGAGTGCTGATTATGCAGTCTACCTCCCCCTCCTATCTTCCTACCTCCCCTATCCCTCCCTCCATCCTGTGCTTTTGTGTGTAGGTCGACCGTGCAAGGCTGGTGTTGTATATTCAGGGGCAGCATGGGACACCTCAGTAGCAACTGCACTACTCTTTGTGTGAGGTACAAGGAACTTTAGCAAATGGGAAATACATTGAAGTTCGTCCGTAGAAGGACATAAACAGTTTTTGTGTGTATGTGTGCCTGCCAGTTTCTGTGTGTGTACTGTGAAAGCATGGAAAGGCCCTGGTCAGAGGGCTTGGTAGAATACAGCTGCTGGTTGTCTCCTCTCTCCCCCCACCATGTTACAAGGGGAGGCAGTGAGGTAAGAATGGGGGAAGGGGGAAGCCCTCCATATCTCCATTCCACATATCAACACTATACTACCCCCAGCTGCAGCTTCTCAAAACACCCAAGGTCTTTTACACAGGTACCTTTGTGGAAACAACATGACAGCAGAAGTAAACACTAAGGTGTTGAGAGAACCACTTCCTATGGTGGTCTTATCAGTCACTGGATCAAATGGTGTCTAAGTAAAGCTTGAATTAGAAGTACAGTGCACTTAAGCAGTACTCTAGCAGGCTTGCATATTTTGAGTTGATACAGTAGATGGTACAGGATGAGAACATTTATCATGAGTAGGGTAGCACAGTTGCTTTAATACCAAGTACAGTTGTCAGCAACAATTGAACAGAAGATGACGCAGATAGACATGGCAGCTCTGCATCTAGCTCCCTAGGATTGTTTTTTTGTGTGTGTGTGTTATATTTTTTACAAGGATTTTGCTTCACCCACAATAACATTTTCTAAATATGTGTATGCGACCAATAAAATTTTATTTGATTGGGATCTTGATTTTCTTCCTGGTTAGTTGAAGCCCCAATGGGATGTTTCTAGTGACTAGTGACCTCTAGGGGCAGAAGTTAGAGATTAATTGACATTACAGAGACTTGAAAGCCTTGGGACAGTAGTACGCAACCATGAAATCAACCAAGAGCAATATCATCTAACACTGCAATTTAAAATACTGAAGAATGAACTGATTAGTAGATCGAAAGATAGAATAGATTGGGTAAGTAAAAAGAAAAGTTACCTACAGTCAATATGAAGCACAGCCATTAAGAATTTTCTTCAGGCGTATGTGCTTAGCACAAAAAGTACTGTGGTTCAGCAATCAATTTTCTAAAAAGCAGCACAGACCAACTTGCAAAAACATATTGGTTTGGAAACCTCAAGACAGAAAAACTACAAGAGAAGAGTATGAATGTGGATATATATTAATGATTTCTACGGGCCAAAACCAATATAAATACAACCAATGCAATAAAACTCACATATTACATGTTGACCTTCTCACAAATCTTGCCCCTTTAATAATAGGTCTTCAGTTAGCACAGAACCCATGTTGGTAACTTACTATAATGTACTCTTGTAAATTTGTTATTACATGGTTATTACTAGTAACAACATTGTATTCGAGCATTTACTACACATCAAGCTGTTCCTTAATGTGCTGGGCAACACACATATTCATTGACAATATTGCCACCTGGTGGTGATCAGTTGGCGTCAGTCATACAAAGAACAGTGCCCATGGCAACAGTGCCCATGGCGATACATACTATTATATAAATTAGCCAATATTGATTATTTAAATAATTCAATTCAGTGTGCCTTTAGTCTATTTTCACACGCTCTTTGAATATACACTGAACAAAAATATAAACGCAACATGTAAAAAGTATTCATACCACATTTATTGAGGTAAAATAAAAGATCACAGAAATGTTCCATAAGCACAAAAGTTTATTTCTCTCAAGTTTTGAGGGAGCGTGCAACTGGCATGCTGACAGCGGGGTTATGGCATGGGCAGGCATAAGCTACGGACAACAAACACAATTGCATTTTATCAATGGCAATTTAAATGCACAAAGATACCGTGACAAGATCTTGAGGCCCATTGTCGTGCCATTCATTCGCCACCATCACCTCATGTTTCAGCATGATAACGCACGGCCCCATGTTGCAAGGATCTGTACACAATTACTGGAAGCTGAAAATGTCAGAGTTCTCACCAGACATGTCACCCACTGAGCATGTTTGGGATGCTCTGGATTGCCGTGTACGACAGTGTGTTCTAGATCCAGACAATATACAGCAACTTCGCACAGCCATTGAAGAGGAGTGGGGCAACATTTCACAGGCCACAATCAACAATAGCCTGATCAACTCTATGCAAAGAAGATGTGTTGCGCTGCATGAGGCAAATGGTGGTCACACCAGATACTGACTGGTTTTCTTTTTAAGGTATCTGTCATATCTGTATTCCCAGTCATGTGAAATCCATAGGTTAGGGCCTAATGCATTTACTTAATTTTCTTATATGAACTGTAACTCAGTAATATCTTTGAAATTGTTGCATGTTGCATTTACATGTTTGTTCAGTGAATTTCAATTTCTGTTTATTTTCTGATTACATGCACCATGGCGACTAGTTTACTGTATATTATGATGGTGTTTTCCCATCAAAGAAGGTGCTTATCTTGAACGTTTTATTGTATTTTTCTCTCTTGGGCCAGTTTAAAATACACACAGCTCTTTGTTGTAACTATATATACTACAGCAGTGAAAAGCTCATTTATTTTTCTTGGCTTTCACTTGAAACTTCACCTATACTTCATAGAAAACACACACTAGTTGGATGTTTTTGTTTGGCTTTTGGGAGGGCCAAGCTTCCTTAAATTCTACTCCCATGTTTGGGTGGGGAATTCTTTCCGAACATGGAAAAGGGGACTGAGGTTTTCAAAGCATGTTCATGTGGAGGGAGATGATAGCTTATTGTTTTGTCCATTATTTGAAGCAGGTAGGGGGCATCTTCTGAAGAAGTGTATATTACATATGGATCACATGCTTTCATATAAACTATTGAGCAACAGAAGGATCGGGAGACAGGCGCAGGAATGCGTAACAGGGTTTCTTATTAAGCCCCAAATTACGGCGTGCCGTGTAAAGGCACAGGGACAAAGACCAAACAAACACGTACACAAAACACAGGGTTGAAACCCAAACATAAAAGCGAGGAGTAACTCAAATAATATACACACGCACACAATGATTATCACATGGGACGAGACCTGTAATCATCTGCACAATCCACAAGGACACGAATGCCCCACCCGTTGCTGACAGGTATATCAAATTCAGCAGAGAGCCTTGCACTCTCCATAGACAAAACATTGGCAGTAGAATGGCCTTACTGAAGTGCTCTGTTATTTTCAATGCGGCACCGTCCAAGGATGCCACATTTCAAACAAGTCAGTTTGTCACATTTCTGCCCTGCTAGAGCTACCCCGGGTCAACTGTAAGTGCTATTATTGTGAAGTGGAAACGTGTATGAGCAACAACAGCTCAACCTTGAAGTGGTAGGCCACACAAGCTCACAGAACGGGAGCGCCGAGTGATGAAGCGCGTATCGCATAAAAATCATCTGCCTCTGGAAGCAACGTCAGCACAATAACTGTTCGTCGGGAGCATCATGAAATGGGTTTCCATGGCCGAGCAGCCGCACACAAGCCTAAGATCACCATGTCCAATGCCAAGCGCCGGCTGGAGTGGTGTAAAGCTAGCCGCCATTGGACTCTGGAGCAGTAGAAACGCGTTGTCTGGGGTGATGAATCATGCTTCACCATCTGGCAGTTCTACGGACCAATCTGGATTTGGCAGATGCCAGGAGAACTCTACCTTCCCCAATGCATAGTGTCAACTGTAAAGTTTGTAAAGTTTCTAGACAATTCTGTTCTTCTAACTTTATGGCAACAGTTTAGGGAAGGCCCTTTCCTGTTTCAGCATGACAATGCCCCTGTGCACAAAGTGAAATCCATACAGAAATGTTTTGTTGAGGTCAGTGTGAAAAAACTTGACTGGCCTGCACAGAGCCCTGACTTCAACCCCATCAAACACCTTTGGGATGAATTGGTACGCCGACTGCAAGCCAGGCCTAATCGCCCAACGTCAGTGCCCGACCTCACTAAAGCTCTTGTGGCTAAATGGATGCAAGTCTCCGCAACAATGTTCCAACATCAAGTGGAAAGCCTTCCCAGAAGAGTGGAGGCTGTTATAGTAGCAAACTCCAAAAGTGATGTGTGATGGGCTGTCGCGAAAGACAATATGGATGACTAAAAATAATAATTATGTAACAATATTGATTATAGAAACATTGGGTCTAATACAAGACAAGGTGTGCAAATCTTTGTTTTATAATACATTGAAACACATTTAAACTGCTGTGAAGAAACAATGTTTTGTGGTATTTACAATCTATCATGAAATTGGGAACCAAACTAATAATTGCTGGCCGGCTTATGGCACTCGAGAGACTGGTTTCAGTTCAAGATACAGAATAAGAAAATATATCTGTGACAAAGAATGATTTCATATAGATTTGTATCACTGACTGCAATGTTTCCTGCCTGTTCGTACTCCTCGCAATTTTACCACTGTCTGTGTAGCCTAACGTATAGCTCCAGTGATGATGGAAGCAATGCACTCAATGAATTTAATCCATCCTGCCATGACACTGGTGCTACAGAGAGCAAACATCAATCACCTTAAGATGCCAGGCTATTTATATCACCCACCACCACCAACTGTAACTCTCTCTCCCCACACACAGTGACACCTGGGCCTGTGCAGGCAGCATCTCTGTGTCACTGACATGTCATGCACCAGTAGCTCTCTATTCCAGTCAATACATTACTCAGTTTGTGTGATACTTCTGTAAAAAACAGCCTGGTTATTACTAGAATAAACTAGAGTTCATTGCCTTCAGAAATGTATCCTGCTCAGAGAGAATTAACTCATGCATAAGCCTACAGGCTAAGCATAGTGTGTGGAATGTTTCTATGTCTAATATAATAGTGGGAACAAAGACAATACATTTTGGTTGGATGGACATTTGAGAGTGATTATGAGGCCTAAGGGGATTCCCCAAGTCAGAGACAGAAATAAAGATCATTGATAGATTCTGGATAAGCCTAAAGGGTCTATCAGAGTACCAAGCGTGTACGCATGCACATAGCACTGTTCTAGAATATTGGACCATTGGATTTAATATTTTTCTAATTCTCAGCGCAGCTCAAGCAATTTCTCCAACTGTCAACAGATTCAAATGAATTTGGGATGTGTACCAGAAACATGTTGGTTGGGAATTGTAGGGAGGTGCTCGTCCATCTGTGTGTCCCCTGGGGATGGTGCTCTCAGAGCCGCTTAACTATGTCACAAGGGGACGCCGGACTATCGCTTCTCAGGATGGATGAATAAAATGTACTTTTATGTCCATGTGCAGAGTGTAAAATTTGTGTTTGGATTAATGTAGGCCTAATTACAGTTTGAGACAGACACTGTGTGAGGCAAACATAATCTGTTTGGTTATGTTGCTTTTAGTAGGTTATTCAAATTAGTATGATTAGTGGCATCAGGTGTTTTGTCATTATCTGGCATGCACAGTGGTGTAGTGGTGCCTGGAGAAGTGAGTATACAGCTGGCTAACTCTGCAAATTGTTTTGACTCTCTGCAATTATTTGCTAATGGCAATGGCAGCCCATGAGGAGATTAGCATGGCTACTACTTCGACTTCCACAGCCAAGCAAGCTCACCATCGCCTGGCCCAACCTCGTCACGGTGAGCATGTCATCACGAGTCCATGACATGAGAAGTGTTCCCCACTACAGTGATCGATGGAAAGTGCAGTGTTTCTCGTGGAAGTGGTATGGACAGTTTTATTTGCAGGTTGAAAGGGGATGCTGTTTTCTGTAAAATGTGTAGACATTTCCCAGAGGCCACTATGGAAGGCTAATTTGTTTGAGACAGATAAAAGGTAATATAATACAGAAATATTACATTTACATAAGTATTCACACCCCTGAGTCAACATTTTATTGAAGCACCTTTGGAAGTGATTACAGCTGTGAGTCTCTAAGAGCTTTCCACACCTGGATTGTGCAACATTTCCTTTATTATTTTCAAAATTCTTCAAGCTCTGTAAAAGTAACTACAATGTTGCTGATCCATCCTCAGTTTTCTCCTAATACAGCCATTAAATTCTGTAACTGTTCTAAAGTCCCCATTGGCTAGAGTTGAATATTTCCCTGGTATTTTACAAATGTTCCATGCCGAGAATAAATCACAAGTCATTCAAAAGCATTATAATGCATATAAATGTCTGGATTTGAGAGCTTTGATCAGCATGACAATTCAAACCTAATGCTACCTTAGCCTGATGAGCCCCATATTAAATACATTTCCTGAGCCCTATGTTAACAACATTTAATAAACCCAAGCCCAAAAAATCACAAATGATTGTATCAGGAATCAAGGTAAGACCTAGACGCAGACCGTGTCAAAGTAACAATGTTTATTACAGCAACAGGGGCAAAGGTACAGGACGGCAGGCAGGCTCAAGGTCAGGTCAGGCAGAGGTTGGTAATCCAGAGGTGGGGCAAAGGTACAGGACAGCAGGCAGGTTCAGGGTCAGGGGCAGGCAGAGTGGTCAGGCAGATGGGCGGGCTCGGGGTCAGGACAGGCAAGGATCAAAACCAGGAGGATGAGAAAAGAGAGACTGGGGAAAAGCAGGAGCTGATACAAAAAACACTGGTTGACTTGACAAAACAGGAAACTAAGGGCTCTGAGACATGGGTTTAACTCAGGACACATGAAAGGTGTGGTGTATACAAAGGGTAAGGGGCAACAGACGATGAACAGCAGAGGGACTAATCATTTTATAGATGGGAGAGCTTGCGGGTTTCCCACCCGGAGCGGCAGATCCCGGGTGGATAGCCATACCTTCTGCCAGAGACGATACCGGGTACGATGACAGTGGCGGACAAACACCTGGAAAGAAGTATTAGCGGGGGCTAATACCCCAGAGAACATTCAAAAGGTGATAGGCCCATGGCAGTAGGGAAGGGTGTTGCATGCATATTCCACCCACACAAGCTGCTGGCTCCAGGTGGTGGGGTTGGCAGAGACCAGGCAGCACAGAGTTGTCTCAAGATCCTGGTTGGCTCGCTCTGACTGGCCATTGGACTGGGGGTGGAACCCAGAGGACAGCCTGGCCAACGACCCAATGAGGGTGCAAAACGCCTTCCAGAACCGGGACGAGAACTGAGGGCCCCGGTCGGAGACCACGTCCACGGGCAGTCCATGGATTCGGAAGACGTGCTGCACCATGAGCTGGAATTTCTCCTTGGCCGAGGGTAGTTTGGGGAGAGGAACGAAGTGGGCGGCCTTGGAAAACCGGCCAACCACCGTCAAGATGGCAGTGTTGCCCTCAGATGGGGGGAGACCCGTGACGAAATCCAGGGATATGTGGGACCAGGGACGGTGAGGGACAGGCAGAGGTTGCAGAAGGCTAGCCGGAGCTTGCCGAGGAGTCTTGTTCTGAGCATACACTGTGTAAGCGGAGACGAATGCGGAGACGTCAGGAACCATGGTGGGCCACCAAAAGCGTTGTCGCACAAACGCCAGGGTCCAGCGGGAACCCGGGTGGCAGACCAGTCTGGAGGAGTGGGCCAACTCCAGGACCGCGGAGTGGACCGCGTCAGGCACGAACATCCGATTATCAGGACCCCCCCGGGGTTTGGCTGGGAACACTGTGCCTCCCTGACTAGTTTCCCTAGACCCCATCTGAGTGCAGTTACCAGGCACGAGGTGGGAAGGATGGTGTCGGGCTCCAGGGCAATAACCGTGGGACTATAATGGTGAGAGTGCATCCGGCTTGACATTCTTGGATCCCGGCCGATATGCGAGGGAGAAGAACAGCAGGGCCCATCTAGCTTGCTTGGAGTTGAGGCCTTTGGCGGTGCGGAGATACTCCAGATTTTTGTGGTCGGTCCATACGATGAACAGATGTTCTGCCCCTTCCAGCCAATGCCTCCATTCCTCCATCTCCATCTTCACTGCGAGAAACTCCCGATTTCCAACATCGTAGTTTCTCTCCGTGGCATTGACGCGAAGAAGGCGCAGGGATGTAGCTTCAGGTCTAGGGCAGAACACTGGGACAGGACCGCCTCCAATCCTACATCCGACACATCGGGCCTCCACCACGAACTGATGGGGAGGGTCAGGATGAACCAGGATGGGAGCAGTGGTGAAGTGGTGTTTGAGGTCCTGGAACGCCCGGTCAGCAGCAGGGGACCACGTGAACGGAACCTTGGATGAAGTGAGTGCTGACAGGGGGGAAGCCAGGGTGCTGTAACCCCAGATGAAGCTGCGATAGGAGTTGCTGAACACCAGGAAACATTGCAGCAGCATCCTGGACGAAGGCTGGGGCCAATCCACCACCACTCTCACCTTCCTAGGATCCATCTGGACACTCCCAGCCGAGATGATGTACCCCATAAAGGGGATGGTGGAGCGATGGAACTCACACTTCTCTGCCTTAATAAACAGCTGGTTCTCCAGTAGGTGTTGAAGAACTTGTCAGACGTGGAGCACATGTTCTTGGTTAGAGCGGAAGAAGACGAGGATGTCATCAATGTAGACGAAGACTAATCTGTTCAACATGTCGCAGAGAACATAATTTACCAGAGCCTGCAACACAGCAGGGGCGTTGGTCAGGCCAAATGGCATCGTAGTGGTTTTGCACTCATCCTCCTCCCGCATCTGCACCAGATGGTAGGCGTTCCATAGATCCAGCTTGGCGGCTCAAAGGCCGAGGAGATGAGTGGTAGCGGTTCTTCGCCGTTATGTAATTGAGTCGCTGGTAGTCGATGTACAAGCGCAGGGTGCTGTCTTTCTTCTCCACAAAGAAGAACCCCTGCGCTGGCAAAAGAGGACAAAGGCCATATTAAATCCTGCAGCTAGGGAGTCCATAGCCTTGGTCTCCGGTCCCGACAACGAGCACAGTCATCCCCGGAGAGGAGTGGTGCTAGGGAGAAGGTCAATCCTGCATTCATAAGGTCGGTGTTGCAGAAGCGAAGTGGCCTGGGCCTTGTTGAACACCTCTTGAAGGTCCTGGTACTTCACAGGAATGGCGGAGAGGTCCTGGGCACCTTCCAAGCACCCAGGAAGACGTCCGGGGCAGGTTGCATTGACTTCAGACACTGGGTGTGGCGGTACGGACTCCAGCCCATGATGGCACCAGTAGACCAGTTGATGAGGGGATTGTGTCACTGGAGTCAGGAGAATCTCAATACCACAGGAATCTGAGTAGACTTGATGAGCCGGAATTGAAGTCTGTGATTCCCTGACACCAGTAGGTTGACCCCTGACACCAGTAGGTTGATGGGAGTGGTAATATGAGTGACCTGGCCTATACAGCGCCCGTCCAGCGCTCTAAAATCCTTAGGAGTGGAGAGGGGCTGAGTGGGCTGTTCAGCTCGGAAGCCAGGGTAGCGTCCAAAAAACTCTCATTGGGCCCCAGAGTCAATGAGGACCCGGAGAGATTTAGACTGGCCTCCCCACAGCAGAATGGCATTAAAAGGGTGCAGGCAAGGGAAGCAGGAAAGTTCTCCATATGGCCCATCAGAGGACTCACTCCTACCAGTGAGCCTGATCTCTTTAAAGGATAAGAGGACACAAAATGACCAAGCGTCCCGCAATACAGACAACTCTTCGTGTAGATCCTGTATTGCCATTCCGCTGGTGAAAGCCCAGCTCTACCTAGTTGCGTAGGCTTGGGAAGCGGTGACTCAGCCATCTTCGGCAACCCTCGGGAAAGGTCGGGAAGCCTCAGGTGCTCACAGCAAAGGGATCGTTGGGGACTTCCGGGATGACTCGGAGGCAAGGTGGAATCCCTGGACGTGCAAGTGAAGTCGAATTTCCTCTCCCTCCCTAGTTCCCGTAGTCGACCATTGATTCAGATAGTTAAAGCGATGAGGGAATCGAGATTTACCGTAGGTCAAGGATGAGGTCAAGGATGAGCAGCAAGCTCATCATTGACCTCCTCCGAGACGCCGTGCAGGAACATATCGAACCGTGCATTCTGGTTCCAAGCACTCTCCAATGACAGCGTGCGGAAATCCACCTCGTAGTCAGCCACACTACAGGAGTTCTGCCAAAGCTGGATTAGCTTCTCTCCCAGAGAACACGGCGTAAAAACCCTTCTTAACCTTTCCCACGAACCCCTCCAGACTAACGCATATGGCCGCATATGGCCGGCTGCTGTTCCTACACAGCAGTAGCCCAGGTGAGAGCCCTCCCGGACATCAGCGTGATGAGATGGGCTATCTTGGCGCAATCTGAGGGGAAGAAGGAGGGCTGAAGCTTGAAAATGAGGACACATTGAGCTAGAAAGCCCAACATGTGCTCGACTCTCCATTGAAGCGTTCCAGAGGGGGTAAACGTCAAGGGGTCTGAATACCTTCCGAATGCACTGTAATATCTATATAAAATATATATTTTACATTGTTTACAAACTGATATGTGACACGGATTAATGCCAAAATAACATGCAAAACAGACAAGCCCCCCAAAAAATTGTTGCAAAAAATGTGGGGATCAAAACAGGTGAGGCTCACCTGAATGACGGGTCGCCACTGGCCGGGCAGGTGAGATCCTGAGCGCATTATCGTGCCATTCACTGCCATCACCTCATGTTTCAGCATGATAATGCACATCCCAATGTCACAAGTATTTGTACACAATTCCTGGAAGTTGAAAATGTCCCAGTTCTTCCATGACCTGCATACTCACCAGAAATGTCACCCATTGAGCATGTTTGGGATGCTCTGGATTTACGTGTACGACAGCATGTTCCAATTCCCGCCAATACCCAGCAACTTCATACAGCCATTGAAGAGGTGGGACAACATTCCATAGGCCACAATCAACAACCTGATCAACTCTATGCAAATGTAATGGGTGGTGCTGTATGAGGCAAATGATGGTCACACCAGATACTGACTGGTTTTCTGATCCATGACCCTACCTTTTTTCTTTTTAAAGGTAAATGTATTTGTGACCAACAGCTGCATATGTGTATACCCAGTCCATAGATTAGGACCTAATGAACTCATTTTGATTGACTGATTTCCTTTTATGAACTGTAACACAGTAAAAATCTTTGAAAATGTTGCATGTTGCGTTCATATTTTTGCCCTGTGTATGTATACAAAATATGTATCACAAGTTGGACGCTGCACCTAACGCCTTCATGGGCGATTGGCGCTCTAGGATTCAATTGCTCTTCAAACAGGTAAACTGGTCAAATTGGCCAACATAAGTGATGTGAAATTAAATTTGCTACAATATTTTTGATGCATAGTTTGCTAGCATGAAACAAGCGTTTAGACAACTCCCTCATTACATGACTGTTTAAAAGAATCCCTGTGATAAATCGGATGACCTACTTCGAGTTTGTTTTGAAGTGTTGAATGGGGCACAACACGCGGAGCGTTCTTCCAGTGGAAGCAGACGCTAAACCACATAAGGTTTCAATAACAAAATAATGAGAAACACCCACAAACAAATTGTCAAACGCCCCCCTCTCCTCCCTACCCGTATTGAAGCGCAAGCCGGCTGGTTTTACTTGATGCTCTTGCCGGTCTCTTGTCTCCAGCGCTATGCTCGCTATGCTACCCGTGGTCCAGAATAACAGCAGGTTGGGCCGCCTTCTTTCAACGTTCTACGTCACATTCAGCTTCCTAGTGAGCGAATTCAAATAGAATACAGCCCCATCTTCCCGCAACACTGACAAGGTCAGCGACCAAGGACCACATACCACATTTGGGGATAGACCGCGCCTATATTCGCAAAAGGTAATATGCGTTTCCTGAAAGTTATCCGTGATGGAATAATGCTTACGAAACTCTGAACAGCTGCCCGTGCGTTCACGATTATTATTTTTGTCCAACAATGATACGCTTTGCTTCGGCATTTAGAGAGATGCTTGGTCATCGTGACAACAATAGCCTACACCACTTAGGCTACATGCTTTATAAAACAAACAATAGGCTGGATTTTGAATTACATTATGTTTCAGCTTGAAATGTACATATATTGTGCGTAATCACGGAGTTAACCAAATGTGGCACCGACAGACATGTTAGTCGTTACTCTTATTACTCCCAATATTGTGCGAATGATGCTTATAGACTACATTAGCCTAGACAATTATGAATACTTTTTTATGTAGGCCCAGTGTAGACTATGATATGCATATTTGGCTGGTTCCATCCGGTTTCTATCAGCAGCACACGCTAACAGAGTATCTGACTACACGGATTAGGATCTACACGCGGGTATTGCATCATAGTTTGAGGCGTCACTGATCAGTAGGTCTACTGTACATCTCTCTTCTCATCCCGTGCGTCTCGATGCCTAATATAATGTAACCATTTTCCCACTGAGATGACACAGTTACCAAATCATACTAGTCTATTATTATCTAAGGATCTGATCTGAAGGTTTTTCGTAAGCAGGTTTGGGCCAAGCAGAGGATGTTTCACTCTCCGGGTCAGCTGGTGCGCTTTAAATATAACATCGGTCAGTCACATTTGGTCTGTCTTTTTTCCACCTTGACTTGATATAGCAGGAGATAAAAATGTTTTTTACAGAATTACCAGCGAAGTCTGCCTGGTTCTTGGGTAATGCAAGATGTAATGGGAAATTGGGCAATATATGGCTTGCATTGTAGAAAGAAATGTAGACAAATAACAATGGGCCATAGATTTGGCTATGTGCACATATTGATAATGAATTAATAATGCACTTCAGGGGCTTTCGCGTTCCTCCCCAGGTCATTACTTTGCTCTATGGTAGGCCTATTGAAGAAGTTCTGGTACTGGCGTAGGCTGGTTCTGCCTCTGGTACTGGACTACTTTCTTTGGGTTACTAAAGGAAGGGTAATATGTAGACATTTTAGACATGAGAAACCTTTGTAACATTGTTGTATTGTAACCTAGATAGGGGCCTCTCCACTTTATTGAGCCACCACTTCATAGTTGACCTGACAGATGGCTAGGAAACATTCAAATCCCAATAGAAATGGTGCATTCTACTGCGCTAGTCTATGTAGCTAAATAATACATGGATGGTTAGCTTCAAGCTTAGCTGACTCATCTCCACAACCCGTTGTCATCTGCCTCTTAGCCTCACCATCCATCTGGCTTCCCAACCCCTCTGAAGATAAATCAGTTTTATAGACGGCCATCTCACCGGGGAAATGGTTTCTCATCGTGACTAAAACAAGCAGTGACCAGCCAACCATCGTCAGCAGCCCGTAGGCCATATTTCACTGTTGTGATATGGGTAACATGACCTCTGACTCGATCCTAAATACTGGAAGGTTGTCATAGCCCTCAAGCCACATTCATTGTCCTCTGCTCTAATGTGTTTCACTGTTTTCATGTAAACTAAAGCAGTGTTCCCCCTGAGCATGTGGGTAGAAAATCAACCCTTAAAAGTTGCTGAGGTTTTAACACTTAGGTGTTACAATAATTCCCAAACAGGTTTGTGGTGTTGACATAGTATTTACAAAGCTGTTGTTATGATTATTGTTGTGTACACAATAGTGATGGGGGGGAAAAAATCGATGCAGTTACATTTAGCAATATTATTTCGGACAAATATATAGATATAATAATGATTTTCTAATCAGCATTAGCTAGTGCTTGTCGGCAGTACCTGTGCCAAAACTCTGGTATTGTTCATCCTTAAGCTTGTTCTCCATCTTCTTTTTAAATATTGAGCCAACATGTTTCCAGCACTTTTATTTCCATGACTAATCAAAACTCATTTTCTCATGCTCTCTCTTGTCTCTCTGCAGTAGATATAGTGAGAAACATGTTCCCATATGTTTGCAAATTTGGAACATCAAATTGCAATAAGATCTCAGTATGGAATCGCAATACATATAGAATTGTGAGAATCGCAATACATATCGTATAATCAGCTTAAATATCGTGATAATATCATGGCAATTTCCGGCCCTAGTATACAATCTATTATGCTGTTCCCGTGGTCCAGTTTTGGTGCTTTTGATGTTTAATAAGTGCTTGCACGATTCAATAGGAAACCATTTCCAGTGTCCTACACCACAGTATATTAGGCATAGAAATGCCTTAGATGTATACTGTGTAATATGTCAACTGGAGTCAGGTATGTATTAGGTTGCATACCTTCAGTAAGTCCCTAGCCTGGCACAAGAACCCTTGATCAACAACGTGGCTTAGGTGCTGTGTCCGTCCAGTGCTCCAGTCCCATGGTGCCGTCGTAGAAAACAGGGAGGGAAGTGGAGCTCAGACTCTAATCCCCTGTGAGTAGTTGAGCAGTCCTCTACAGCCGTAGCTTATCAAAAGAGGTTGTAAGAGACAGTTCATGTTCGGTCAGAGCCCAGTTTGTTTATTCTTTTTCTCCAGTTATGGATGTCCTGTTTGGCGTTTACGTAGCCTAACCCTTACTCGTGGTCCCCTTTGACCCCCTCTCAAACAAATACTTGGATCAAATGTCCATCAAATCAATGTAAGCTAATTAAAAAATGTTTGTTGTAGAAGAATTTAGAAGAATCATCTACACACCGTTATCAAACTACTAAAACTTTACACTTAAAATGTGTGGTGTAATATGTCATGTTTGCCCATACCATTACTTAGGCGTTGATGCTGCAGAACATATTGGCATGGATTAACAGGTTGGTTCTTGGCACTGGCAGCACTGGTTGTTGCTCCGGGGGCCATGACACTCTGCCTAGACAGAAATCACCACTTGTTTTAGCTCGCCCTGTGCGCCAGGAGGGCAGAGTTGGCACTTATAGACCAATGGAACGGTTCCAAAAGTTAACACCACCTACCTGGCACACTGGGTGAGCTAAATCCATCGCTGACTACAATCTGCTGACTACGCACAGGCACCGCTCAAGGCCTTCCATGGTAATTAAATGTACTTACTTAGCAGCTGAAGACATGTCTAATAAGTAGTCTAAGTGGGTGTGGTTAGCTGGTAGATGGTAGATTAGTCACCACCCATGCATTTGAACAGAATCAGCTCGGTAATGGGTTAAGAGAACCTGTAGTAAAAGGCATCCGGTAACACTTTACACCAAGTTGTTCTCATACCTGTGTAGTAACTTGGTATTTACTCTTGTAATGCCATTATATTAACAGGTCTATTGTTGCTCAAAATGTCTCCTTATAGCCCTAAATGTGGTAGATAGACTTATTGTCTGTTTTGCCATTACCAGTTGTTCATGTAAGACTACTTTCTGGGTGTGTTGCCATAGAAGTTAGAAAGCAGAAACTACAATAATAGGATATAAAACACCTATTGATTATTTTCATGGAAAGACCCCTGACTGCTGGGCAGGGTGTTTATTCTGGCTGTCAATGGCCCCATTGTCTCTCAGTAGTCTTTCTTCTATTGAGAAACCATGGAGGTTGTAGTTCCTGTTGCGTCTTTACTATACAGGTCTTCAAAGAGGCAACTGTATACTGGATCAGTGTTTCTGGTAGATTACTTTCCATCTTGATGAATGTTTATGTCAATGTTGAATCGATTTGTGTGAAGTGAGAGATGGCAGTTGTGGTTAATGATGAGCTAGTTGTACAGATACACGTTTGCTACATGTACATACATTGAAGGCAACAAGCACCTTCAACACCACCCTGGCTTACACTTTTGACATGCCAAGTCCTAGAATTAATGTATTGAGAGAATGAGAGTTCATTTGTTTCAACAGTTTGCTTTCGTGCGGTGCCTTTATCATGAAAACTGCAATATGCAACTTTTTGGGCCACTTGACCAAATTCACATAGAAATGTGCATTATAGGTCTGCCATTCCTTTTGGGCTCCCGAGTGGCGCAGTGGTATAAGACTATGTACTTCAGTGCAGGAGGCATCACTGCAGTACTGGGTTCGAATCCAGGCAGCATCAAATCTGTCCATATATATATATATTTTTTTAACCTTTATTCAACTAGGTAAGTCAGTTAAGAACAAATCCTTATTAACAATGACGACCTACCGGGGAACGGTGGGTTAACTACCTTGTTCAGGAGCAGAATGACAGATTTTTACCTTGTCAGCTTGGGGATTCAATCCAGCAACCTTTTGTTTACTGGCCCAACGCTCAAACCACCTGCCGCCCCAATAAGCCAACAGGTATGGAAAGCATGTTGTATAGGAACATGTTTTGACTGGGGCGAGGGCGGGGGATGGGCACCTGCAGTATGGCCTGACATATGGCAATGGTCAAGGAAAATTGCTTCTGAAAGACAACACAGAGTTGTGTAGAGCACTGCAATCGGGAACATTTCAGAAGGATAAAGTTAATATTCAGTTAAGAGTAATTAACACATTACTTGCATTACTTACATGCATATTTATTACTTTTATCTTTATTGTATACACATGATTTCCAGTGTTCTATTTGTGACACTCATTTGTGTCACAGGTTGATGGTCGCTAGACTCCTCACTGTATATTATGTATTAAAACTCATCTGTTGATAGTGAAGGACGTCAGACTGGAGGCACACTGATATTGTATTGATGACCTTGTGAGCTTTGTGTGAATTCATCACCCAGTGTCTGGTGGAAAGCAGACACTTACTGTCTTCTGTTGTGACTTTGTACAAGACTCTCTGGCTGTTGTTTAGAGAACATTGGTGCTGTGAGGTAAAATAAAAAGGGGGGGGGAATATGTTTAATTGTCACATACAGTGAAATGTGTTGCTTTCACAGGGTCAGCAGTAGTAGTACGGCGCCCCTGGAGCAAATTAGGGTTAAGTGCCTTGCTCAAGGTCACATCGACAGGTTTTTACACCTTTGTCAGCTCAGGTATTCGAACCAGCGACATTAAGAGAAGGCGGATTAGACATTTCTCTTGGCTTCTGCTCTGGAGATGTTCTCCCTGAATTCTTATAATCAATCGACATGATTTTGATAGATGGGATCAATAACGGCTCTCCATTCTGTTCACCTGGAAAGTCCCTTTTACAAGCACTCATCTTCTCCCTCTCAATTGATTTGCTCTCCACCTCTTCCTCATGTCTTCCTCTCCCACAGGCTATTCAGACCTACTTAACCAGGTAGTGTATGATGCTAATGAAAACACTTGGCTCATATCTTCTTGTCAGTTTCATCCAAGGTGACACAAGATTCCCTGAGGACTAGACTGTCACAGGAGTGGCCTGTGCCTGCCCGAAGGCCTGTGGATACACAAACCAGATGACAGCATGGTGACGCTAGTGACCTCGCAATGCCTGAATGCCATTCATACCTCTGAGCAAGGGCCCAACAAGAAACTTCTATTACTGCCTGTTTTACATTTAGGCAGAAGTCAAATGCAGTTACTAGATATGATATATTGTTCTACTTCACCTCTATGACCGTGGCAATTGGCGTAGCTGCTATTTATAAAACCTCAATTATAACACGTCAATGAAAAATAAAGTGTGATTATCCCGTAATTTGCAAAGCTCAAAACCGCAACCAGCCTCAGAGTGGTTCTATATTTACTCAAATCGTTCTGTCAACGTGGTGCCAAGATAACTCTGAGTAGGTTACCTTTTTCATTTTCGCTCTGCACACTCTATGCCACATAATCCTGTTGGGTGTACCAAGAGACACAAAGCCACCAATCCTGATCATCATGTGGCTCATGGGCAGTCAGTCGTGTTGCTGCAGGTGGCACATTGTGTCCGTTAACTCAGTTACACGCCTTCTCTGTTTCAGGCTCCATGGTTACTCAACGTAGCTTACCTGAAACAGAACACAGCCAGGCTCAGAAGTTGTACCCCTTAGTCAGCACAGGTCTAGGATCAGTTTACCTTGGCCATGGATGTCTGAGGGAAGACTTTAGGCAGCCTGTCAAGCTATCCCTCAGGTTCGACCTTGGAGGAAAATGCAGACCTACCAGCTTGACAAACTGCCAAACCAAAGACACACACACACTATTGTGTTACATGCTCTGATCAGCTTGTCATTGAGATAATTCAATTAGAGGAATGCTGTTATAGTGGTTGGCTGCCTGCCTCTGCATTCTATTTCTAAGGCTCCATTGTCCATTTAACCTTCCCTGACGTTTAAGGTAACAGGATAGTTTCGAGCACAGGTAGACCTAAGGTAGGCACACTGTTTGCTCAGTTCAACAACGGGCAAGGACAGGCATCTGAAGTGCCTTGTGATTGGCTTAGACGGGACACATCCCTCTGGCTGGGCGGGACTGTGGTTGGTTGTCTCTGGCTGTGAAAGCATCTGCCCATCCCTCTGTGTCAGCTGATATTCTGAGACACCAAACAGAGGAAAGACACATTACAGAGGACACATGATGACATCATGGGGAGAGGGGAGAAACTACTGTGGCGCACAAAGAATGAATAAACTTCTCTTGAAAAACACAAGTAGGCTCATGTAAGTCAAATAGCCTAAACAAACTTGTTTTGTTTACTCACAGAAAGTTTTTTTGTGCGACTGTTATCATCGCTTACACGGTGTGTTTTGGTATTTTCACTATACTATTCAGACTTATAAACCTAAGCAGCTTATGAGTCCTGAGACCCCGTTATGCTTTGTCGTCACGTTCAATCAACCAACCCCACTATCAACCCCGGCCAATCATCAGATTAGACTTTATTACCATATGGATGTTTTGAAAAATAGATCATCTCTGAGTTGAATTAAAAGAGCAACACGTGGGTATATGCACAGGGGATTATATATCTGAGTGATTAGCAACATTTTTAGCTTAAGTTAGAAATGTAAAAAAATATTGTTAGTCAAACACCTGAAAAGAGTGACGTGAAGATGCCCGGAACGCCTGTAGGAATACCCTTTCTCTACCACTTCACCCTCCGTTAAGCCCACATTATACAGGTCACAAATACTCATGGTGCCTGTTCAATAACAACTGTGTTTACATAGTCGTGATGAAACAACATCTTTATTTAGAAAAGCTGGGCTGGAGATATTCCTTACCTAAACAATGTTGTGTTTGTGTGTGTGTGTCAGAAGTCTTGTAGCGTCGTGTCGTGTCGTGTCGTGTAGTAGTTATAAACCAGCTGATAAAATCTCGAAATTCTACTACTATCAGTTTTAGCATAAGATTTAAATAGGCTTTCTAACGTCTTTATAGTGACTTTGAGTCACTGTCTTCATTCACGTTTTCCTTTTTTCTTCTGAAAGGTCAGCCAATCACAGCACATGGCGACTAGTATTGCTAATTGCCTGCCGTTGACAGCTGAGATGGGGCTGAATATGAATAAGGCTCCACAGCAGTGCAATCTGATCTGGCCACGACTTGATGAGAGACAGAGACTGATATAATTTATTGATGCCACTGCACCATGTTGTTGTCATGGAGCCCGTTTTACAGCCACTCTTGAGATTGAAATGGTAGGTTCTAGTTTTAGTGCTTTTGTCCCCTTCTGGTATGGTTGGAACTTCAACCACTTTCCTCAACTCTTTACCTTGGATAGAGTTAGTGTGCTATGGGTCGCCTTTTGAGCTATGGGTCTACCTTCATGCTTCTAACCCACCTAATCAAAGCCATGCCATGCCCCTGTTAAGCTGTATCGTCTCTAGAGTATGGCTGAGCATGTTTTACTAAACTAATAATCCCATTTGAATAAGCTTTTACTTGTGATGTTGAAATGCCTCCATAAGCCAGTGGTTGGTTGTGTTATGTCAACGTATGTGAGATCAGAAAAAAAATGGAATGTTAATTAAGCTCGTTGGATCACGGAGGCACATATTAATATCACTCATCAGTTGTTGTAGATTGTGTGTCTGGAACTAAGCAGCTGCCTCTTACCCATGATATCTCTTGAACAATTGAGAAAGTGTGTATGTGTGGTGTATGTGTGTATATACGATCAGAGACATGTTTGCTTTGTCAATAAAGACACGTGATCTTGGTCACTGCTGCCCGTACACCACTCCCCTGTCACTCCACTCTCCACCCATTCTGGTTTCCATTACTCCCATTACCTTCCTGAAATGTGAGGGCAGAATGGGGGGTGGGGGTGGAGGGGGCTACCCTCAAGGTGAAAAGTGGGTGGGGCAAGAGCTGATCTGGTTTCAGGTAGAAACTCAACCTTGTGACAAGGGTGATTAACTCTGTCAGTGTGCTCACGTGCATTCTGGAGCTGAGATCTGGTCTTATGACCCAGAGTCAAGAGTTTAAATGACAAAAGGGACATGGCCTCAACCTGTGGGAAACTGATTTTCAGTAGGGCGCACACTTAAAACATGCCATTGTCAATGTGGTATTGGTGTTAGCTACAGTTGTCTCCAAACAACCTTTAACCTCTGAATATTGTGCCTAATGGTCCACATATGTGGGAGAGAATAGTCCAAAAGTAGTACACATATGAGAGTTTTTTTTATTATACATTTATATAACTTACATTTTTTATTAGTTTTTCAAGCCTAAGTTTACAATACAGACATTAATCTTAGAGGGAGTGGAGTCATTATCATCATTATTGTCCAGCTCCCCTACCCAGAGAGCTTTTCAACGGTTTCTCTCACTGTTCCTCTTCATATTTCCTCTGTACTGACACTCTCTATCCTCTTCCTCTTAATATTTCCCCTGTACTGACTCTCTCTATCCTCTTCATATTTCCCCTGTACTGACTCTCTCTATCCTCTTCCTCTTCATATTTCCCCTGTACCAACCCTCTCTTTCCTCTTTTCCCCTTCATCATTCCCCTGTACTGACTCTCTCTATCCTCTTCCTCTTCATATTTCCCCTGTACCGACCCTCTCTTTCCTCTGCCTCTTCATATTTCCCCTGTACCGACCCTCTCTTTCCTCTGCCTCTTCATATTTCCCCTTTTCTGACTCTCTCTATCCTCTTCCTCTTCATATTTCCCCTGTACCGACCCTCTCTTTCCTCTGCCTCTTCATATTTCCCCTTTACTGACCCTCTTATTCCCCTTCATATTTCCCCTGTACCGACCCTCTCTTTCCTCTGCCTCTTCATATTTCCCCTTTACTGACCCTCTCATTCCTCTTCATATTTCCCCTGTACCGACTCTCTCTTTCCTCTCCATATTTCCCCTTTACTGACCCTCTCATTCCTCTTCATATTTCCCCTTTACTGACCCTCTCTTTCCTCTTCATATTTCCCCTTTACTGACCCTCTCATTCCTCTTCATATTTCCCCTTTACTGACCCTCTCTTTCCTCTTCATATTTCCCCTTTACTGACCCTCTCATTCCTCTTCATATTTCCCCTTTACTGACCCTCTCATTCCTCTTCATATTTCCCCTGTACCGACCCTCTCTTTTCCCTCCATATTTCCCCTGTACTGACCCTCTCATTCCTCTTCATATTTCCCCTGTACCGACCCTCTCTTTCCTCTGCCTCTTCATATTTCCCCTTTACTGACCCTCTCATTCCTCTTCATATATCCCCTGTCCTGACCCCTGTTCTGCCTCTTTCCCCCTCCAGTAAACAGTGAGCGCTGAGAGCCAGCTGGGTCAGAGATGCCACCCCCTGCCGCAGGCCCCCCAGCAGTGACCCCTCCGGACGGGGGCTGGGGCTGGGCCGTGGTCCTGGGATCCTTCATCTCCATCGGCTTCTCCTACGCCTTCCCCAAGGCCATCACCGTCTACTTCAAGGACATACAGAAGATCTTTGATTGCTCCTACAGCCAGATAGCATGGATCTCCTCCATCATGCTGGCCGTCATGTACGCAGGCGGTAAGACCAATACATTAAGTTGGTGTCCAGGTAGTCTCTTGTTGAAGTCGTCTGTCTGATTTGTTAAGGTTGGGGTTCTGTATAAGTAGTGCCCTGAGTTTATCTTCACCATGTGACCTGTCCAGGGAAAACTCATGCCCTAAGTATGGGGCAAGGTACCTGTACTGATCTGATTGTGTGTGTCCTATGAGAACCTATGGCCATCTTTAAATTGACATTCAAGAGGAAAATATGGTTTCTGTGACTAGTCATCAGCATATTGTAGTAGTCATGCATCACATTGTCTCCTTCTCAGCATGACTTTACCCCTCACTAGGTTACCCGGTAGGCACCTTGCTTGGCAGTGCCACGCTGGCCATCTGTTAGCTGATGCCATCCTATCCCGTCATTTCTAATTGTTGCTGTCAACAGGGTTTGTTGTATCCTATGCCGTTGTTGTGATGACGGTGACAGTGATGGCCAATTGGCCATAGAGAGCCAAGGACACCCAATACCATCCTCTATATGTGACAAGAAGAAGGTACTTGTCCCTCGTTAAAATGTTTAGTGTAATTCATTCATATTGATCTCTGAGCAAAAGGGGAGAACAGAGCTTCATCAGCTATTCATTAAACACCTGCTCTCTTGTCCTATGTGTTTGCACCAGCTGTAGGCCGATAAAGCAATTGTCCTTTTAGTGTTTAATGCATTCTTCATCTCTACAAGCAACGGACAGCCCAGTGCGGTATATGCTGTTCTCTGGAATAACATGGCGGAAAAACAATCACGCATCACCAAATATTTACCCCAATCAGAGAGCTGCTTATTGAGGGTGTTTGTCCTCTTGGAAGAGGAAGGAGACTTGTGGCTCTTTTACAACGCACCTGTTGTTTTCACATCGCCTGCCGTCTGTGCTGTTGACGCAACTGCCACCTCAACCACGTGTTCAGAGGTCAGACACATACTGAATTCTCCAGGGCAGTCATCAGGCAGACTCTCTAACTGATAAGATAGCAGTGCCACTTATGATGCTGATTGGATGTCAATCACAGAGCAAACAAACTGGAAATGCTTGCCATATCCTCAAACATCAGGATAAGCCAATGTGTGGCTCTTGCTGATTTCAAACAACAGCAGCCAACCTATTTTTATGATGTACGGCCACACACACATATTAGATAAGACCACAAATGCACAACAACTGTAAGTGAAGGCAACTATTTCATATCTTCCTGGATGTTGTGTGTCTCCATAACCCAGGGTGTAACACAGACACTGAGATGAATGATTAGTAATGATGTTGATGGGTGCAGAAAAGAGCACAAAGGGAATTATTGTGACATATTGCACTCTATTACATCAGCTATATGTAAGCCTAATGCAGATCTCCCGTCCCTCCTCCCTTCTAGCCTGGCCGAGTGTCGCTCTGCAGTGACGTGCTAAAATGGAGGCTGTGTGTGTGTGTCAGCGTTGGATCAATGTCACTAATCCACACAGAGAGAGGGACAGTTGACCTTGGCTAGGCTAGGCAGCATGGCTACGTACAGTACCATCCTCTGTTGACGGTCAGCACAGCAGAGCTCTCTCACTGCCAAGCAGATTAACTGAACTGTCCAGAAATACGGCTAGCTAAGCTGTGTTATTAGTCGATCAACCACTTATAGAATTCATGTTTGCGTCCTTGCATAACTGCTCTGGAAAACAACTCTATGTTTTATATATCAGCGCTTTATTCCGTAATGAGAGTGACATTAATAGTATGATGTGATGGATTGCAAACATCAGTTTCCTGCATAGTCAGCTGTCTTGACAGTTTATCAACCTTTTCTTTTCCAACCTCACAAATCAGGGAGCGGTCGGCAAATTTGTTACACAAACTTCCATCTTTCTGCTGTCAAACTAGCTTTTAGGTCCTGTGAAATAAATCACAGCTGGAAGGGTAAATGACAGGTGTACCCATCCTCTTGTAGGTATTCGTTTCCATGATTGAGCCCATATTTTGCCTCAAGTCTGGACACAAGCAACCTTAAGTTATGGTATCTGATCATGCTTCATTAAAATGTTTTATAATTGAGCCCAATCATATTGGTAGGGTCTGAGATACAGTATGTTCAAATATAGCGTGTTCTATGTCAATAGTAGTCTAATTTATTGTCCTTATAGTTACTGTCAAAACAAACTCCCAATTTCCTTTTGGTAACCTGGAAAGTGTGTCCAGCTATTGCAGCAATTAAACTTCACTTATGAATTCCTTTTTAAAAGGAGCTAATATGAAACCTCAAGGGCTCCCTCCACTTGGCCTATCCAGGTTTCACCACCAGACTCAGGAGAATACTGACAAGTGCTCTGTATGCAAACGAGGAGGGCTCCTCTCCTCAAGGTCGGAAAAAGATTCACGCAGAGCAAATGAAGTCAGGCGACTTCTTCCCCAACCTGATTTTTAAATAGCACCACTCCCCGAGTCCGACACAGATACGACACATTCTGCTCGCTAATGGGGGCATTATTTTTTTTTTAAAGGGAAAAAACCTTTCATTACTCTTATCGTTTCTTATTTAATTTACTCGTCCTTTTGTTTAACGTCTGTCATGAAAGGGGACATTGTGACATGCCATAGAATCGGAGTCATTCCTCACCCTATCAGGTAATGGAGACCAGAGGTTCAAACATAACAGGACTTTAGAAATACAAAGGACAAAGTTTCCCCCAACAACAACTTTTAGAAATTTGACAAGGACACAATTTAAAAGGAACTGTTTGGACCAGTCAGTTTGATGTACTATCAATGACCATAGAGAGAGTTGAATGACGGGTTGACCCACTAAAACCAACATCTGCTAAGATTCCCTCGCTGCCAGTTGTCTTGTGTTGTATGGCCCCTAAGAAGAAGTTGTGTGGCAAGCCCTTATTGAAGGTAACAAGGAAATGGAAAGTGCAGTGTGGCATAGTAGCGTGATGCTGGTCTGCCCCACTCAATTCAACTGCGTGTGTACTACCAATATCAAGTGCTTACCTGTTACTCATGGAAAACTGAATGAAAAAGAAATGGGGCTCAGGGACAAATGGGCCATGGAGCCAAGGTCTTCTGATCACTTCAAGGTGTATGTGTGTCATAGTTCCTGATTCCCCCCCCACCCCTCTCTTTAGATACGAAAACATTACATTGCAGTGCACTTTCAGAAAATACATCTGGTAATGCTTTAATGCAGTGTAACCAGACCAATTCAGAGGAGTCCATTTACGTTAACCAGTGTTCTCTCACTGTTACATCTGAAACCTATCTATGCCCATACAGTGTGTATTCATACAGTCAGTGTCTATTATCCACTTCATAAGATAACTGGTTGCCACATTGGGTCTCTGTTTCACATTAGCATGGCAGCTGTGCCTTGAAAGCTTATGAAATAGAGAGAACCATTGCGTGTCCAACCAGAGCTCAGTTCATTGTCTTCACTCAGCGTGTCGATGATGCTTGACGGGCCTGATCGATTCTGACTCATTCTGTTTGACTAACGCTCTATTAGTTTGGCCCTCAGCTCTCAGTGCAGCCTGTCCAAGGCTGACAGGCACCCATTGGTTAATTGTCTAGGTGCTGAGTTATGTCCAAGACGTCACCTGCACTCTGTGTCATTGGTCTTGTTGGTCCAACAGTACATGTATTGCTTGTCGTGATGGGATCTTTGATACATATGTAGCTAAGCTGGAAAAGAACAGATGTTTTGTCAACGTGCTCTGTACTTATTGGCAATAAGGCAATTTTTTTCAGTTTGACTACTAAGATAATGCTGTGTTATACCCATGCCTGTTTGTTACTGATCTCTCAATGCAGACCTCATCCCCTTAAGAATGCATGCAGAACACACAACACGATGTTGTACATTGTTTACCAGTATCAACAAGGTCTTGTTACAGTACTTCTATTTCCAGAGCTGGGAAGTTTCACGCTGTCTTTCAACGCTAACAAGCTTAAACCGTTAAGTAATCACTACATGATTACCCAAGTCTATTGCAGGCTGAATGTATGGGTTGGATGAAAGACCATGTTTTTAGTATCTCATTTGTTTCTCTTCCAGGTCCCATGAGCAGTGTACTGGTAAACACATATGGCTGCAGACCTGTCATGATCATGGGGGGAGTACTGTCTTCTATCGGGTTGATATCCGCTTCCTTCTGCAACAGCGTGGTGGAGCTTTATGTTTGCATCGGTCTTATAGGAGGTAATTCCGATGAAATCCATTTTCAACTCATTCGGAGTTATTTGATTATAGTGTCAAACTCCTTAAGTGACTGGATGAAAATAAGCCTACAACTGATTTGGAGTTTCCCATTCTGTCTTTCACAAAGGTCATAGTAAAAGACTATAGATACATTACAAGAGTACAGTTAAGCTTGATTTGTCAAATCATTTAATGACCACAGTCTGGCTACTTGAAGAAAATGTATATTATTCTGAATGTGTTTTTATCAGATAATTATCTTGTTAGAAATGTATGATCTTTTTAACTCTAAATCATATTATTCCTCTCTCCTCACAAAGGCCTGGGCCTAGCCTTTAACCTTCAGCCAGCCCTGACTATGATTGGCAAGTACTTCTATAAGAAGCGTCCCATCGCTAACGGAATAGCCATGGCCGGTAGCCCAGTGTTCCTGAGCAGCCTAGCCCCTTTCAACCAGTACCTGTTCAACTCCTTCGGCTGGAGGGGCAGCTTCCTCATCCTGGGGGGCATACTGCTCAATTGCTGTGTGGCTGGCGCCCTGATGAGGCCCCTGGGGCCACCACTGGGCAAAATCAAGAAGGACGAGGAGTTGGTCGTTGCCAAAACTGCCACCAAGAAGAAGGAGACGACCACTTGTTTGGGGACTGTCAACAAGTTCATTGACCTGTCGCTTTTCAAGCACCGCGGTTTCCTCATCTACCTGTCGGGCAACGTCATCATGTTCTTGGGTTTTTTCTCGCCAATCGTCTTCCTGACGGCCTATGCCAAGGACATAGGCGTGGACGAGTACTCGGCCGCCTTCCTGCTCTCCATCCTGGCCTTCGTGGACATGTTTGCCCGGCCCTCCATGGGGCTCCTGGCCAACTCCAAGTGGATCCGGCCCAGAATCCAGTACTTCTTCAGCTTCGCCGTGCTCTACAACGGGGTGTGCCACATCCTCTGCCCCCTGGTGGAGAGCTACACAGGCCTGGTGGTGTACGCCGTGTTCTTTGGCTTTGCCTTCGGCATGGTCAGCTCGGTGCTGTTTGAGACGCTGATGGACCTGGTGGGGGCTCAGAGGTTCTCCAGCGCTGTGGGGCTCACCACCATTGTGGAGTGCTGCCCTGTCCTCATTGGTCCACCTCTGGCAGGTATGTCACTGATCTCTCAACTCATTACTACTTAATTCAGTTGTGAGACATTGTTTACTTTTTAAGCAGTTGATATGCCAAAGGAATAAATTAAAGTCACCCAATTATTGTTTTATGGAGGGCTATTGCTTAGTAGTCATTCACTTGGTTTGATCTTGATTATAGAGTTTGCTGATTTATAGTGGAAAAGCCATACTACGTTTTGGCATTCTTATAATATGTGCTTATTTGTCTAATTACAATAACAACAAATGGAAAGTTCATTCTGTGATTATTGGTCCTTTACAAAATGCTTCATTTATTTGACATAATGTCCTCATTAAAGATCAGTAGACATGAAGAACCTGATAAAGGCATATTTGGAAATGCAGAACATAACAATATGACAGACCTTCATCACTCAATAAAACATTAAAAAACATTTACAAAAATGTAATAACATTGACCCTTTCTATGCTCTTATTTACAGGTAAACTGGTGGACATCACCAAAAACTACAAGTACATGTATTTCTGCTGTGGGGCTGTGGTGATCATGGCCAGCATTTGGCTGTTCATCGGCAACTTCATCAACTACAGACTCCTGGCCAAGGAGCGCAAGCAGGAGGAGATGTACAAACGGACTGAAACCGAGGACCCTGACCGGGACCAGGACCAAAAGGAGACAGACGGGGACGCCCAGGCCTTGGAGGACATGGTAGACCCCAAAGATGAGGACGCCATGCAGAGGGAGACCAACATCTAGAGCCCCTCCCTACTGCCAACCACACCCCCCTCCACCACCACCTTCACGTCCCCCTCTGCCACTATCAAACTGCAGACTGAGCCCAATGGGGTGCCTCCTGGTCTTTCACTCTCCAGGGTACTGCTCGGGGGCCTCCCCGCAGGGGCCCCTTTGTTTCAGAGACACTCAAACTGCCAAAGTAACAACGACAACCATGTCGTGGGATACTGCGAGGCGTATTGCTGGAGGAAGGGGTGACTGCCCTGACTACTACTCAGACATCAGACTAGCCGGAGATAATGGTGTAAGATACTGAACGCATGTTAGGAGGCCACAAGGCTTGGAATATGAGAAAGAAGCTTTTGTCGCGTATCTAGGAATCTGTGCAACCTGTTGACAGAAATCTAGTACTGCTCATGTATTTAGTCTGTGACACTAAACCTACCACACCAGCAACCCAATTCAACTGTTCTGATTGAAATCAATACAGATTAATATCCCAGCTTCCTATGCTGGGAGCTGACATGCGAGGACACATAATGTCTGTTATTACCAGGGTTATGGTGAGAGACAGATATCGTTGCAACACAGGAACAGAGATGAGTTCATGGTTTGGTGGCTCCAGTGACCATGTGTTATACTGTCCTTTAGCACACGGTGTCCGTTGTGTTCGTTAGCTAAACCTGCACAACTGCCAAGCTTCTAATCTAACGATAACACACCCGCTGTTTTATTCACTATTGCATATTGCACATGGAGTCCGTATACGCTGCACTACTTCTAAACTGGCCATGTTTAGGCCTCATCCAAAACAACAATGAAACAAATGCAATTTAATCATATTTAATGAGGTTGAATGTAAATTAGTTTTATTGGCTGTATTTTCAATGGCCTTATTAAGAATACTTGATATTCACAATCAAAATCATCTAGAAATGTGCATATTGCTGGTTTATACCAAATAAAGAATCCATGAGCAATATAACCTATTCCTAGCCATTGTTTTGATGTACGTATAAACAGGGATATTCATTTGTGTAGTCAATGGTCATTTCTGGGAGTAGCTGTTTAACTTTCCCCAATGATACATTGCCTTATGTAAAGAATGCATCTAAGTTGTGTCATATATACAGTACCAGTCAAAAGCTACTCATTCAAGTGTTTTTCGTTATTTTTACTATTTTCTACATTGTAGAATAAGAGTGAAGACATCAAAACGATGAAATAACACATATGGAATAATGTAGTAACCAAAAGAAGGTTAAGCAAATCAAAAATATATATATTTGAGATTCTTCAAAGTAGCCACCCTTTGCCTTGATGACAGGTTTGCACACTCTTGGCATTCCCTCAACCAGCTTCACCTGGAATGCTTTTCAAACAGTCTTGAAGGAGTTCCCACATATGCTGACCACTTATTGGCTGCTTTTCCTTCACTCTACTGTCCGACTCATCCCAAACCATCTCAATTGGGTTGAGGTCAGGTGATTGTGGAGGCCAGGTCATCTAATGCAGATGACCTCTCCTTCTTGGTCAAATAGCCAGCCATAACACCGCCTGGAGGTGTGCTGGGTCATTGTCCTTTTGAAAAACAAATGATTCCCACTAAGTGCAAACTAGATGGGTTGGAGTATCGCTGCAGAATTCTGTGGTAGCCATGCTGGTTAAGTGTGCCTTGAACTCTAAATAAATAATTGACAGTGTCACCAGCAAAGCCTACTCTGCATCTCACAAAGACACTGTGGTTGGAAAGAAAACATCTCAAAATTGGACTCATCAGACCAAAGTACAGATTTCAACTGGTCTGATGTCCATTGCTTGTGTTTCTTGGCCCAAGCAAGTCTCTTCTTCTTATTGGTGTCCTTTAGTAGTGGTTTCTTTGGAGCATTTCGGCCTGATTCACGCAGTCTCCTCTGAACAGTTAATGTTGAGATGTGTCTGTTACTTGAACTCTGTGAAGCATTTATTTGGGCTGCAATTTCTGAGGCTGGTAACTCCAATCAACTTATCCTCTGCAGCAGAGGTAACTCTGCGTCTTCCTTTCCTGTTGTGGTCCTCATGAGAGACAGTTTCATCATAGCGCTTGATGGTTTTTGCGACTGCACTTGAAGAAACGTTCAAAGTTCTTGAAATTTTCTGAATTGACTGACCTTCATGTCTTAAAATAATGATGGATTGTCGTTTCTCTTTTCCTCTTTCAGCTGTTCTTGCCATAATATGGACTCGGCCTTTTACCAAATAGGGATATCTTCTGTATACCACCCCTACCTTGTGACAACACAACTGATTGGCTTAAAAGCATTAAGAAGGAAATAAATTCCACAAATGAACTTTTAACAAGGCGCACCTGTTAATTTAAATGCATTCCAGGTGACTACCTCATGAAGCTGGTTGAGAGAATGCCAAGCGTGTGCAATGCTGTCATTAAGTCAAAGGGTGGCTACTTTGAAGAACCTCAAATATAAAGTATATTTAGATTTGTTTAACACTTTTTGGTGTGTTATTTCATAATTTTGATGTTTTCACTATTATTCTACAATGTAGGAAATATTAAAAATATAGAGAAACCCTATAATGAGTAGGTGTGTCCAAACTTTTGACTGGTACTGTGTATATATATATATATATATATATATATATATATATATATATATATTAGAAAGTATTTATTGAAGTGTTATAGAAATTACCAAATGAACATGCCTATTGTGAAACGGTTAAACAGCTTCTTATGTGACCTTAATTTTCAAGTACAGTATTTCTTCCTTTCAACTCTAACTCTCTTAAATTACTTTTGTGGGAAGTTGTAGTAAGCTTAATGTTTGCTTGAAGAATTTTGTCAGCAATTTCTATTAACATAATAATGAAGATTGTTTAACCAACTATGTACAGTACCATATGTACACAATTCAAAGTATAGCTTCACTTAATTAATAATATCTGTTTCATTGCACCACAAACGTTATACATGTTAATATGATTTAATATATGTTTAATAATAATTAGTACAAATAATATGCAAATAATGACCTAAATTAACAATAATTAACTAAATGATGTTATATGCTATATATTTTAATGTGCAATATACCATAACATTGTTTGACATTGATTCTAAATCCTCCATTGGCTGGATGCCATCCACAGAGGCGATTATTCATATTTTTTTTAGAATTCTTAACATCCATCACTTCTTGTGTTCTGGTCAAATAGCTCAACACAGCTTGAAACAGACTTATGCACCTGTTAGATTGCGGTAGTTTGCTTACCGGCCCAATTTGTGTGTAGCCTACCAGCATTTTATATTTAGATTTTTAAAAATAGATATATCATTATGATTATGTGATTTCTGGTAGTTTTTAGATTGACTGTGGGCTGTATTACATTGGCAAGTGTCTACTTTTTGCTTGCAGCTGCAGCTCTCGATTCCCAGTCACTGACAACAGGGGTCAGTATGCAGTAGTTCTTAAAGGATGAATGTACTGTATAATCACTTTTATATATCAAATAGCACTGCCCCCTACTGGTTTCAAAAGACCTAGACCAAATGTTACAATCTGAGCTGCCCTCAAATCGCAAAACGACACATTGTTCCCAGTGGCTGCTCTTGTGTCAAAAGATAAGAAATTCCTAGATGAAATACGTTAAAAAAATAAAAGTTCTCTTTAGTTTCGATTTTCTGTATTTGAAGTTTGAAGTTTAAAAAAACGTATTTTTTTTATGGCCATTGAATATATTTTCTTTGTACTTTTATTTCCCTTCTATAGCTTCAACAGGTGTGTATATACTAGTATTTCACAGGGTGTACATTAACGGTAGATTGACTTAATAAACACACTGCATTCATGTGCTGCTGTGGCAAAGCCATTTTGTAGGCAATTATGTTTGTTCTGGAGCAAAATCATGTTTGTTTCCATTTTCAACCATGTGTAGTATGTGTATGATTTGAGATTGTGTTTTGTATAATCAGAGACATTATTTCTAAAATAATAAAATCATAGTGTTGCTTTTCCCTTTAGTTACCATATCAATTGCTTATTGTCATTCCATAGACAATGTGGATGAGCAAAATGTGTTGTGCTGTTTTTTGGAATGATTTAACTCTTCAGTATTCAACCGTTTCTTTCCTTTTCTTATAAGTTATATTCTGTTTTTATTGTGAAGGAAACATAATCAAACAAGGTTATAACACTGACTTATATAGTCCATTCTTTATTCCAATGCAACACAGTATAACGATCAGGCTTTAACTTTGATTTGTGCCACAATTAAGTATAATATTATATCAAATTAAAATTATACTTCATTATACTCTTTATATACAATTAATCTACAGTATTCAGATTGTTCTGTACATAGTAATGTGAAGGCAATGTGATGCGTTTTTAAATGTGTCATGCTGAAATTATTTGCATATTATTTAAGGACCAAAAGGAAATTGTTTAAATTTGGGTCAATCGAATAACAATTATGCACCATTAGCCTTATCAAATACACTTGGCTCCTATGTATGAAGGATTCTGTATTATAATGTTGTATTTTGGGCATGTTTGGTATGTCTGTGGGGTTATCATAATACCAACACTTTTTGATTTATAAATCTATATTTTTTTCTGTAAAGGTTCATCTGAACAAAAATGCTAAGCCAAAATAGGTATGTATGGAATCAGATGGTCAAACAGCATCTAATCAGATGGTCAAACAGCATCTAATCAGATGGTCAAACAGCATCTAATCAGATGGTCAAACAGCATCTAATCAGATGGTCAAACAGCATCTAATCAGATGGTCAAACAGCATCTAATCAGATGGTCAAACAGCATCTAATCAGATGGTCAAACAGCATCTAATCAGATGGTCAAACAGCATCTAATCAGATGGTCAAACAGCATCTAATCAGATGGTCAAACAGCATCTAATACATCACAAGGAATTTCAAAGAATGTCTATACTTTTTCTTTTTGTTAATGCGTTTTCTGTTTTTATTTCTTATACACACACGTTTATTATCCTATTGTAGCTAATGAAAATGTTTCCTACTAGGACAAGGCTGTAACTCTACTAATGATGCATTTAAAGATGGAGTTCTCTTGATTTGCTGACTGTGGACATAATGTAATTGACTCGGGTTGTGTCATAGCGTAATGGAAATTGTTTTTGGAAGAAAAACAATCCTCTTCTGATTAATTCACAGCTTAGACTGTATCTCAATTATGTCTCCTAGAAGACTTGTGACAAAACACTTTAATTGTCATTCTTCTTTAATCAGAAGGGCTGAAAAGCACTTAGAAGATTAACCGTGCAATGGACAGTGTTGGTGTGGCAAGGAAAACACTCTATAAGTATGAAAATACATATTTAGCCGCAATACATTTTTATTTCACACATCTGTTTTCACAGATGGATCTGGATATCAACATGGGGATTAAAAACTTAAAGGAACCGCAGATGATTTGCAGTTGCAGAAATGTCTTGCTATACTAGGAGGCTAAAGCTGTCATTAATTTCACACTATTGAAAAGGTATTGTCAGTAAATGTTTAAGTTAACAAGTTACTGTGCCTTATTAGACCCTGCTGAATATTGTGTTTAAATATTATCCATTCATAAGCAAGTAAGGGTTTGCCTATAAACAACCTTGTTTAATTGGTGTTGACACTGCATTTTGTGAGAGAGTCAACTGTGACAGTATTTTTGGGGGAATTTGTGTTATTTTTTTCTCAGTTTGCTCCTTGATGTTTACAAATCCTATTCCATCATCTGATCTCATGTGAGTAATTCATTTGGACATCTGAATGTGACATTTATTTTTCCTTTTCAGTCTTCCACAGTTGTTATATTCAGCACATTTTGAGAACATACCCTTGGATTTATGTGGGGAGGGAACCCAGCCACAGTGACAAACAAAAATCCTAACCTTTCAGTACCTGTATGTCTGCCTTACATCAGAACACACAGAAGTCAATGGGCATAACACCTTGACGATAACGACTCTTAAACGTGAATCTAAAAAGGTCATGTTTTCAACTACGTTGGTTGTATGTATAACAACACACACGTTACCATACTAGTCTAAGGATGCAAACGCGCAGGAAAGTTTAATGCACCGATTCTGAGGGAATGATGTATATGATATGGTTTTGTGTGCCCACGTTCTCATTTAATGAGTAGAAACATGAGCTCCAGTCTGTAGCTGAGTCCCGGTGTTGTAATAGAATAGACAATCATACTATATGTCAGATTGTGTCAGTAATTCCACTACCTCTGCAATTGTCATTTTGAAAGCAAGTATAAGTGTCACACGGGTACGCAGACGACCAATTACATTTTTGTAATTGCAATATAAAGAAGTTGCATCGCGATAGTCCAATAAAAGATCATGCGAACACATCCTCTGTTCACTGCACTTTTTTAAAAATGTATTATCTTTGCATAATTAGTGTGAATCTCTGATTGATCGTTTGGGCATGAATTGATTAATGGACATGCTAATATTGGCTACATTGACTTTCATTGTTTGTTGTTCAGAAATTCTCACGTTAGCGACGTGTTGAAGTGGCTAGATGTAAAAAATGAAAGCATGGATTACTGCTTCTCATTTCAGGGTAAGAAAATACATGAGGAATTAAGAAATGTTGATGAACTATCCCTTTAAACCTATAGTTTTGACAGACACCTTATGATGATCCCAATATCAAAATGTGAAGTGGTCTTTTGAGAGAGGCAAATCACTTTTTCCCTTTAAGGGCCTGAAACATTCCAAACCATCAACCACCTGATAACCCTATCAGTAAACAGTGTGTGTGTTGCCTCCCTAACATTCCCCATACAGGAAACTTTACATTTGTATTCAATCAATCGTCAATGTGAAAGTGCATAGCAGCTTTAAGAACGCCAGTCCCCAGTTCTGATTCAGCATTTGCCTATAAATATGAGATCATTTCTATTGTCATATTTTAGGATGCAAGCCGCAGTCTCCTCCAACTCTGTGCATGCCCTCTCGTTAGTATGCAACGCTGTTTACCAAGGCATGCGTGCCGATGATGGCTGAAGACCCCCAGGCTGGGTTTCAGGCTAGATTTTAATGGGGCGGTAAGGGTCAACAGGAGAGGGGAGAACAATGAGCCTCTCTAGTTTCCTGTGATAGGCATTTTAACAGGGCAAGGGGACCCCAAGGGAATGGTATGGGGTTTGAATGCAGGAGGAATTGACCTTCAAAACAGTGTCAAACTATTCCCTGGTAAGCTGCAGAGCCTCAGTTCAACACCATTCCCCCATGGCTTCATTTAGTCCTCATAGTTTGCAATTAATTGTCCCCATTGTGTTTCGACGTAGACACAGAACCTATTTTCTTGATATTGTTGTGATAAGTTGATGTACTAAAGGGGGACCCCTGGCACTATAGGGGCAAGATACACATTTCTTTAATGTAGAATTGACTTGGTAATAATAACATGAGGCTAGTTGTGTCAGCACAGAAACAATGACATGTGAGCGTATGTGTTGACAGACAGGACAGGCTTTTAACAATGACTCGGCTCCACGTATCTCATGTAGCTATTGTGTAGCAGTCAATTGTGCCACATTCCCAAGCAAAACGATGAATTTAATTCTGTATGTGCCTAATATATAGCAAGAGCATGAAATGGACCCATCTGTCCATGTCTTAATTATCAATAAGAAATACACAGATCATTGAAGTACATCCACCTAATACTCTACACCACTAAATCTACCTAATACCCCTACACCACTACATCCACCTAATACTCTACACCACTAAATCTACCTAATACCCCTACACCACTACATCCACCTAATACTCTACACCACTACATCCACCTAATACTCTACACCACTAAATCTACCTAATACCCCTACACCACTACATCCACCTAATACTCTACACCACTAAATCTACCTAATACCCCTACACCACTACATCCACCTAATACTCTACACCACTACATCTACCTAATACCCCTACAACACTACATCTACTTAATACCCCTACATACCTACACCTACCTAATACCCCTACACCCCTACATCTACCTAATACTCTACACCACTAAATCTACCTAATACCCCTACATCTACCTAATACACCTACACCCCTACATCTACCTAATACTCTACACCACTACATCTACCTAATACCCCTACACCACTACATCTACCTAATACCCATACACCACTACATCCACCTAATACTCTACACCACTAAATCTACCTAATACCCCTACACAACTACATCCACCTAATACTCTACACCACTACATCTACCTAATACCCCTACATCTACTTAATACCCCTACATACCTACACCTACCTAATACACCTACACCCCTACATCTACCTAATACTCTACACCACTAAATCTACCTAATACCCCTACACCACTACATCCACCTAATACTCTACACCACTACATCTACCTAATACCCCTACATCTACTTAATACCCTTACATACCTACACCTACCTAATACACCTACACCCCTACATCTACCTAATACTCTACACCACTACATCCACCTAATACTCTACACCACTAAATCTACCTAATACCCCTACACCACTAAATCTACCTAATACCCCTACACCACTACATCCACCTAATACTCTACACCACTAAATCTCCTAATACCCCTACACCACTACATCCACCTAATACTCTACACCACTACATCCACCTAATACTCTACACCACTACATCCATCTAATACTCTACACCACTAAATCTACCTAATACCCCTACACCACTACATCCACCTAATACTCTACACCAGTACATCTACCTAATACCCCTACACCAGTACATCTACCTAATACCCCTACACCAGTAGATCTACCTAATACCCCTACACCCCTACATCTACCTAATACCCCTACACCAGTACATCTACCTAATACCCCATACACCCCTACATCTACCTAATACCCCTACACCACTACATCCACCTAATACTCTACACCACTACATCTACCTAATACACCTACACCACCTACATCTACCTCATATCCCTACCTCTACCTAATACCCCTACAGCCCTACATCTACCTAATACCCCTACACCAGTACATCTACCTAATACCCCATACACCCCTACATCTACCTAATACCCCTACACCCCTACATCTACCTAATACCCTTTCACCACTACATCTACCTAATACCCCTACACCCCTACATCTACCTAATACCCCATACATCTACCTAATACCCCTACATCTACCTAATACCCCTACACCCCTACATCTACCTAATACCCCTAAATCCCTACATCTACCTAATACCCCTTCACCACTACATCTACCTAATACCCCTACACCCCTACATCTACCTAATACCCCTACATCTACCTAATACCCCTACACCACTACATCTACCTAATACCCTTTCACCACTACATCTACCTAATACCCCTACACCCCTACATCTACCTAATACCCCTATATCCCTACATCTACCTAATACCCCTACATCTACCTAAAACCCCTACACCCCTACATCTACCTAATACCCCTTCACCAGTGCATCTACCTAATAAACCGACACCCCTACATCTACCTAATACACCTACATCTACCTAATACCCCTACATGTCTACATATACCTAATACCCCTACAACCCTACATCTACCTAATACCCCTACATCTACCTAATACCCCTACACCACTACATCTACCTTACACCCCCACACCAGTACTTTTTCCTAATACCCCTATACCACTCCATCTACCTAATTCTCCTACACCACTACATATACCTAATACCCCTACCGCTACCTCATTACCCCTACATCTACCTAATACCCCTACACCACAACATCTACCTGATACCCCTACATCTACCTAATACCCCTTCACAATTACATCTACCTAATACCCATACATCTACCCAATACCACTACACCACAACATCTACCAAATGCCTCTACACACCTACGTCTACCTAATACCCCTACATCTACCTAATACCCTTACATCTTCCTAATACCCCTACATCTACCTAATACCCTTACATCTTTCTAATACCCCTACACCAGTACATCTACCTAATACCCCTACACCAGTACATCTACCAAATACCCCTACACCCCTACATCTACCTAATACCCCTACACCCCTACATCTACCTAATACCCCTACACCCCTACATCTACCTAATACCCCTACACCAGTACATCTACCTAATACCCCTACACCAGTACATCTACCTAATACCCCTACACCAGTAGATCTACCTAATACCCCTACACCCCTACATCTACCTAATACCCCACACCAGTACATCTACCTAATACCCCATACACCCCTACATCTACCTAGTACCCCTACACCCCTACATCTACCTAATACCCCTACATCTACCTAATACCCTTTCACCACTACATCTACCTAATACCCCTACACCCCTACATCTACCTAATACCCCATACATCTACCTAATACCCCTACATCTACCTAATGCCCTAAATGCCCCTACATCTACCTAATACCCCTTCACCACTACATCTACCTAATACCCCTTCACCCCTACATCTACCTAATACCCCTTCACCCCTACATCTACCTAATACCCCTTCACCCCTACATCTACCTAATACCCCTACATCTACCTAATACCCCTACACCCCTACATCTACCTAATAACCCTACATCTACCTAATGCCCCCTAAATCCCTACATCTACCTAATACCCCTTCACCCCTACATCTACCTAATACCCCTACATCTACCTAATGCCCTACACCCCTACATCTACCTAATAACCCTACACCACTACATCTACCTACCCTTTCACCACTACATCTACCTAATACCCCTACACCCCTACATCTACCTAATACCCCTATATCCCTACATCTACCTAATACCCCTACATCTACCTAATACCCCTACACCCCTACATCTACCTAATACCCCTACACCACTACATCTACCTAATACCCTTACACCACTACATCTACCTAATACCCTTTCACCACTACATCTACCTAATACCCCTACACCCCTACATCTACCTAATACCCATACACCACTACATCTACCTAATACCCCTACACCCCTACATCTACCTAATGCCTCTACACCCCTACATCTACCTAATACCCTACATCTACCTAATATCCCTACACCCATACATCTACCATACCCCTACACCCCTACATCTACCTAATACCCTACATCTACCTAATACC
Organism: Oncorhynchus tshawytscha; assembly: GCF_018296145.1. Taxonomy (NCBI): domain Eukaryota; kingdom Metazoa; phylum Chordata; class Actinopteri; order Salmoniformes; family Salmonidae; genus Oncorhynchus; species Oncorhynchus tshawytscha. Next base: position 18,212,186 of record NC_056445.1, read on the forward strand.
CCTACACACCTACATCTACCTAATACCCCTACATCTACCTAATACCCCTACTTCTTCCTAATACCCCTACATCTACCTAATACCCCTACATCTACCTAATACCTCTACATCACTACATCTACCTACCCCTAATCCCTACATCTACCTAATACCCTTCACCAGTACATCTACCTAATACCCTACAACCCTACATCTACCACCCTTACATCTACCTAATACCCCTACACCCCTACATCTACCTAATACCCCTACAACCCTACATCTACCCCCTACATCTACCTAATACCCCTACACTAGTACATCTACCTAATACCCTACACCCCTACATCTACCTAATACCCCTACATCTACCTAATACCCCTACATCTACCTAATACCCCTACATCTACCTAATACCCCTAAACCCCTCATCTACCTAATACCCCTACATCTACCTAATACCCCTACACTAGTACATCTACCTAATACCTCTACACCCCTACATCTACCTAATACCCCTACATCTACCTAATACCCCTACATCTACCTAATACCCCTACATCTACCTAATACCACTCCATCTACCTAATACCCCTACACCAGTACATCTACCTAATACACCTACACCAATATCATCCTCTCCTCTTTCCCCACCTGATAGTGACACTTCGTTATCGCCAGCAGCAGAAGGGGATGTTGGACATGTAAGGTAGAGCAGGTTGTGTGACTATCCCGCCATGCTGCTGAGTTTTCATCCCAGGTGTTGAGGCATTGAAGTAGTTGCATCTACCTAATACCCCTTCACCCCTACATCTACCTAATACCCCTACATCTACCTAATACCCCTACACCCCTACATCTACCTAATAACCCTACACCACTACATCTACCTAATACCCTTTCACCACTACATCTACCTAATACCCCTACACCCCTACATCTACCTAATACCCCTATATCCCTACATCTACCTAATACCCCTACATCTACCTAATACCCCTACACCCCTACATCTACCTAATACCCCTACACCACTACATCTACCTAATACCCTTACACCACTACATCTACCTAATACCCTTTCACCACTACATCTACCTAATACCCCTACACCCCTACATCTACCTAATACCCATACACCACTACATCTACCTAATACCCCTACACCCCTACATCTACCTAATACCTCTACACCCCTACATCTACCTAATACCCCTACATCTACCTAATATCCCTACACCCATACATCTACCTCATACCCCTACACCCCTACATCTACCTAATACCCATACATCTACCTAATACCCCTACACACCTACATCTACCTAATACCCCTACATCTACCTAATACCCCTACTTCTTCCTAATACCCCTACATCTACCTAATACCCCTACATCTACCTAATACCTCTACATCACTACATCTACCTAATACCCCTAATCCCTACATCTACCTAATACCCCTTCACCAGTACATCTACCTAATACCCCTACAACCCTACATCTACCTAATACCCTTACATCTACCTAATACCCCTACACCCCTACATCTACCTAATACCCCTACAACCCTACATCTACCTAATACCCCTACATCTACCTAATACCCCTACACTAGTACATCTACCTAATACCTCTACACCCCTACATCTACCTAATACCCCTACATCTACCTAATACCCCTACATCTACCTAATACCCCTACATCTACCTAATACCCCTAAACCCTCATCTACCTAATACCCCTACATCTACCTAATACCCCTACACTAGTACATCTACCTAATACCTCTACACCCCTACATCTACCTAATACCCCTACATCTACCTAATACCCCTACATCTACCTAATACCCCTACACCTACCTAATACCACTCCATCTACCTAATACCCCTACATCTACCTAATACCCCTACATCTACCTAATACCCCTACATCTACCTAATACCACTCCATCTACCTAATACCCCTACACCAGTACATCTACCTAATACACCTACACCAATATCATCCTCTCCTCTTTCCCCACCTGATAGTGACACTTCGTTATCGCCAGCAGCAGAAGGGGATGTTGGACATGTAAGGTAGAGCAGGTTGTGTGACTATCCCGCCATGCTGCTGAGTTTTCATCCCAGGTGTTGAGGCATTGAAGTAGTTGCGGCATCAACCAAGAGGGGATTGGGTGAAAACTGCCGTTTCATGTCATTTGTGGAAAACCCTATTTGTGTGCTAGTCGCCGTTGTTACTGGGTAAATGAAACCTGTCAGGCCCTGAGGCAGTCGGCTCAAACTGGACCTCAGACTTGCCATACCCAAAAGCTACAAGCTGCTGGGCTGTCTCAACAAAACACACATGATCCTTTTTTGTTATTTTTCTGTGGAGGATCTCCCACTTTGAAGTGCTTCCATTTAACCTTCATTTAACTTTTGTGTTGTGCGCTCCCCGGTGCTTCGTTTCTGACAGTGGAAGCCTTTAGAACTGTTGAAAATGCCTGGGGGCAATCGATGGCATATTCCTCTGCACATCTGTCTCCTCTGCGGCGTCAGGTTCCAACTCGGAACTGGAAGCATCACATTATTCTGCTGTTGGTCGACACGCCTGATCCTTTTATTAATCTCAATCCTGTTCTTGAGTCGAACTGTTGAGGTCTTTACTCTTTCAATAGGATGTTTACTGCATGCCTGGGGTTCACCTACATTTGAACAGATGCTAATTCCTCAGCTTTAAGTGCAAATGCTTACAGTGTTCTTTGTTTACTTGATCAGGTTTTGTGCATCATGTGCTCCCTACTAGTATCAACTACCCAGTGTGCATTTTAATTTGGCTCATTCTCTTCTTGTGCAAAAGGGAATGTTTAAAGGTGATACGTGTATTTGGAGCCGTTTGATAGCCCTCTAGAGAGCACATGACAAAAGCTGTGTATAACATAGCACAGACCATATGTTCTCAGCAAACCATTATTCCCTTATCATGATGATTATGCTTTTCAAGAAGATCCCTGGTATTACTATATAACCCAAGAAGAACCCTGGTATTACTATATAACCCAAGAAGATCCCTGGTATTACTATATAACCCAAGAAGATCCCTGGTATTACTATATAACCCAATAAGATCCCTGGTATTACTATATAACCCAAGAAGATCCCTGGTATTACTACATAACCCAAAAAGATCCCTGGTATTACTATATAACCCAAAAAGATCCCTGGTATTACTATATAACCCAAGAAGATCCCTGGTATTACTATATAACCCAAGAAGATCCCTGGTATTACTATATAACCCAAGAAGATCCCTGGTATTACTATATAACCCAAGAAGATCCCTGGTATTACTACATAACCCAAAAAGATCCCTGGTATTACTATATAACCCAAAAAGATCCCTGGTATTACTATATAACCCAAGAAGATCCCTGGTATTACCATATAACCCAAGAAGATCCCTGGTATTACTATATAACCCAAGAAGATCCCTGGTATTACTATATAACCCAAGAAGATCCCTGGTATTACTATATAACCCAAGAAGATCCCTGGTATTACTATATAACCCAAGAAGATCCCTGGTATTACTATATAACCCAATAAGATCCCTGGTATTACTATATAACCCAAGAAGATCCCTGGTATTACTATATAACCCAAGAAGATCCCTGGTATTACTATATAACCCAATAAGATCCCTGGTATTACTATATAACCCAAGAAGATCCCTGGTATTACTACATAACCCAAAAAGATCCCTGGTATTACTATATAACCCAAAAAGATCCCTGGTATTACCATATAACCCAAGAAGATCCCTGGTATTACCATATAACCCAAGAAGATCCCTGGTATTACTACATAACCCAAAAAGATCCCTGGTATTACTATATAACCCAAAAAGATCCCTGGTATTACTATATAACCCAAGAAGATCCCTGGTATTACTATATAACCCAAGAAGATCCCTGGTATTACTATATAACCCAAGAAGATCCCTGGTATTACTATATAACCCAAGAAGATCCCTGGTATTACTATATAACCCAAGAAGATCCCTGGTATTACTATATAACCCCAAAAGATCCCTGGTTATACTGTATGTCTAATGATGTTCTGTATTATGTCATTCTGTATTATGTTTCATGTTGTGTGTGGACCCCAGGAACAGTACTGTAGCTGCTGCTTTTGCAACGGCTAATGGGGATCCTAATAAAATACCAAAATACCAAATACCATATAACCCAAGAAGATCCCTGGTAATACTGCATAACCCGATTTGGGAATCCACTTACGTGCCTCATTGGATACACCTGACTGGTTTCTTTGATGTGTTTTTGTCAGCCATTTGTTGAATTATTGTTCATTCTACTGCATTATATAAGCATATATAAAATAGTCTGCATGCGATGGGACTATGTATATTTGGGTTACTCAGGCATGATATAAAATGCAATAATATTGATTGAGCCTTTCTTACACAGATAATAAGGGCACCTATTGTAGACTATCTGAATGGTTGACGAGTTCATTTCTAATCTCTGTTAGGAATATGTGATTTATCCTAGCAGGCAGGTCGCGGATGAGGTCTTGACAGTGTCTCTCTTGGTTTAGTGGATAAGACAGTGGAGATCTGCTGGCGGAACTCTCTGCCCTGTCTCTTCATTTAACTCTATTTGACACTGCACATAGAAAGGGAATTTTGAATGGGAACGTTTCTGATGTATCTTTCACCTTAGATACACCCTTATCTCTGAGGGAAGACAAAAATATGTTTAATTTAAAACGGAGTATCTGGGCTATTGGTTATTGGCTGTTGGCTTAAGCAAGAAATGTCTGGAAATGCATAAAATGAAAACCCTTGTCTGAATAAAAGTGATTGTGTTGTTATTTTATCATTTAGAATAAATTGCAATAGGATGTATGACACCAGTTTGATTATTGCAGAACTAAATACCACTCAGAAATAAAAGCGAGGACATAGCCTGCATACAGGGGGCACTCTTCTCTTGTTTATACAGTCTGTCTGTAAGCTCAGCCTGCAGATGCTCAGGGTGTCATCCAGAGAGTCCACATTTAGCTTTGAAAGGATAAAAAGTAAAAATATATATATATATATTTGCGGAGGTGAGTTTTCTTCATGTCAGCAGAGCTACAAAGCATTTCTTATAGTTCCCCTGAGAACAGTCTTACATTATAAACTTCATCAGCACAGATTACTATAAATAGCCCATAAGATGAGAAACTAATGGTGCTCATACTGATCAGTGGCAAGACAGAGTATTTAAAGTGTTTGAAGTTCTGTAAAAGGATTTCAAAGGCTGTCTTTGGGAGAGATGTTCTGAAAGTGCAAACAACTTTTCTCTTGTTAAACTGTTGCATTGGGATCATTTACATTTGCGATAACAAACGGTCAATCAAAGTATGTACCTGGGAAAATAATAAATGGGTACAGGAATGTTAGTTATATTTGGAGAATGAGCTGTTCTTTGTGACTAGTTGGTACAGTTCATCTGGGAAACAAATCATTTAGACAACACTCCCATAACAATACACTATTCTCCTGCAGATAGATGACATGTATTTGTATTTACATTTCCTTATCATTAATTATGTCCTTCAACTGTGCACTGATTATTCACCGGCTGCCAAAGTTGAATAAAACTGGGACACCTCCGTTCAGTTCTGCAATTTAATTACAATTACAAACTGCTGACTTCAAACTAACATGCTGCAAGTCACAGCACATTCTGTGATATTTCTGCACCATCCAAAAGAGAGACAAAAAAAGCCTTATTGTTGTTTGCACTTGGTCATTTGTAATTCTACCCACATAGGAATTATCCACATACATGTGTTATGCAAGCTACCTACCCAGAGAACAGACTTGTCGAATCACACATTTGATTTCCTGTAGATATGCTTGTTAGAGGTCTGCAATTCTAATTATGAAGATGCATGCAGAACTTAAAAAGCTACAGTATTATTTGTGAATAGTTATAACCTGGCAGATTTGAATAGAAACCGAACCAAGATTTTGGCAATGTGAGGCTTGTTGAAAGCTCTGAGCTGAATTTTGATCTTCAATCAAACACTCCCTGGTAATTGTCTATGGCTGCACTGTAGGGGGCGTTACCTAGGGCGAGCAGAATCCACAGGATAGGGTCACTCCAGTCTCAAGTGCCAGCGTGTCTCCACCCCCTCTCTTGATGCAAGGTAAAAAAAGGCTCTCTCTAGTGCTGAGCCTCTCTAAACAGTCTCAACTAACTTAATGATGGTTAGTTCACTCCTTCCAAGCTATAACAGATATTCCTCCTAAAATAGTTCAGCCTCATTCAAAAGCTGCATTTGGGAACTTAATATCCAAAGGTAGGAGCTCTGAATTAAATTGGGGAGAGCCTTCAGATGTTCCAGGCATTCTCCAAGTTAAAACACAGTAAGGGAACCTTGTGTATGCAAACTCAGTTCAGCAGAATTGACCCTCTGGTGACTACTTGATAGCACACTAGGCTATAACACTTTGTCATCATCCCTAGGGTGAGAGACAAGACGGCACATCATTAGCTCAATGTCATCATGCCTAATCAAAATTCGGTGATATGTACAGTGTCTGTCTATACAGTAGATACCTACATTTAGTGATATTTTACTGCAGTTTATATGGTATATCTTATGAACGAACACAGAGAAAGAAGCTAATCCTCTCCACCTCCAGCACCTGCCATACTACCTCATCATTAAATCAGCTGAAGGATCTTGACCATTTTAGCTACAAGCCATCAGTTAGTCTTACGTGTCTGTAAAAGCCCTTTGCCAATCCAGGCATGAGAGTTGCATTGTTCCTCATCCATCCACATTTATGTTCACAGGGGAAAGACTAAAATACACTATGTCCCACAAACCTTACAAACCCATCCTGAAGTCCCCCCAACCCTCCCCCACTCCCATTCATTTTAGCTTCATGTCATCACACAGGATGTATAGTGTTGTAGTACCAATGACATGGCTTGATGACATAGTGAACGTGCACAAGCTACTCTAGAGATGGTTGAGGTAAGGTCAGTATCCATGGTTTTCCCTGAGTCAGGACAGAGCCCATGCTAACAGCTCCTCCCTGGTTCTGCTGGTGGTTTTCATGGATTCACCATGCTCCTCCTCTGGAAGGAGCTCACCCATTGTTAATATGGCCTCCCAGGAGAATGTCCATGCACTCTGCTCAGCAAGGAACGCTCCTCTTCGATGCCTCACTAAGCATTATCTGTCTATGATGCAGGTCATGCATTCAAATGGTTTCTCTTCAAATGGAGCTGAACTGTTGCCGGTCCTCGGCAGTGTAAGAACAACGTGCGAGTAGGGATTAAGGGATGTCTGGAAGGATATACAAGTATGCAGTACATCCTTCAAAAGGCAACCTTTCGTTTTCTGGAAATACATGTTTCTCAGATGGTGCTCAATTCTTGTCCATTTGGAATGTCTCCAGATACATCTTCTTAAATGTTTTATTTAACTTCCATTTAGCATTAGTTTCCACTAGACACAGGTTCTCGGTTTAACGTTTGTTATCTGAACACTTGGACTTTGCTTACACTGTGACCAATGTGTTGATAGCCTCTCCTTGAAGGGGAGCTGAACTGACAGTGAGGTAAATCTGGTGTGACCAGAGACCATGGAAGGGAGTCTTGTTAGTGCCATTGCCCTAGGACGTGAGACAGACCCAAAGGAGAGGCAAACACGGAAGGTGAAGACAGTACAGAGAAGACATTTAATGTATGCTGTTTGAAAAGCCTCTCTCTCTCCTCCTCGGCTCTCTTTCTCTTCTTGTTGAGGCAGAACTTGATGTGTCCACAGGCCAAAATAAAGTTGCACTCCAAACAGGTTCCCTGGAGCGAGTAGAGCAGAGGCCTCCACTCTATTCCACAAGGAAAATCGGACTTCCACTCAAAGACTCTGACTTGGGAGTACGGTAGTACGGCATGGAAATAACTTCTTCCCTTGCACTTTCCGTATTCCGTCTTTTTTCCTTCAGTGTCAGAGTGGTTTGTTGTTTTTGGGGGAACATATGCTGTTATGTACAGTGGTCCACTAGAGATTCAATGTTTTCTGTTTGTCTGGGCTTGTCATTCCACATCTACTGCCATCTAAGTGAAACATTCAGAGGCTCATGTAAATTCTGCCATTACTGTTTTGCATTGGTCAGCTAAAAGGGTCATGTTGGTTCACAGTTCAATGACTTTGCCTAGCTCAGTGCTAAATGTCAGGGTAAATGCTATTTTATCCTTTCCTGTCCCTACTTCTGACTTAATAAGTAACATTTATACGTTATATTTGCTGAATATTTTTAATGTGTACTTGAGAGGCATGCTCAGTATTAGCTAGGCCTACACAAGATTGTTTTCGTGCAGCTATGTAAGACAAATGGCTCACCATATTTCAATGCTAATTCATGCTAATGTTATTCTTATGAGCTAGTCATGCTAGATTAGCTTTTGTTTGCTATCGCAGGGGCATGATTATATCCTAAATGTACAATCATTTCAGGTCAAAATAAATGTATGCTATTATCCACATGTGAGGGATGTCATATAGGCCTACGATCAGCTCATATGTCGTAAATTATGCATTAGCTAATGAATGATCATTTACAAGCTAATAACATATGATAATTACAGGGAGCATGATGTTTATGGTATCATGTGTGTAGAATAGCAAGTGAACACATAAAGCCATTCCACCAGTCTGAGACTTCCAGTTCTTCATTGTTGGTCTGTGTGTTCAGCTATTCATCTCCCAAAAAGAGCTAGACAGAGTCAGGGAAAATGTCCTGCATTTATAAAAGCTTATTGGAGTGTAACCGACTGGCATTGAGCCCTGGTTTTTAGTGTTCCACTTGTCAGAATTGACTGTACATAACAATAGAGTGTAAAGCTAGCTTTGCGTTGGATCAGGTATTCCCAAACAGGGGTGCGCGCAATGCCGTCAGGGGTACGCCAAATAAAAATGTGATACACATTCTTAAAAAATAAATGAATAAATGTTTTTTGTTATGTTTTGAAAAAAAAGTCTTCACATTTTCAAAAAGTATATTTTCCAACTGGGCTAAATATTTGGGTGAGGCTTTTTCTCCCCTGAGTATCATCGTTTCACTGCCAAAAATAAAATTAAACCATCAAGTGTTCGGCGAAATAACCACACAATGTCAAATACAGGTAGCCGAGTCAAATAATTAACATCCAATCACATTAACCGTTACTCTCTCGAGGGAATTCCACTAACGGTCCGTATGTAGCCAAATGTAGCTGCTGCTCAATCCGTTTCCTCGAATATTGATAAATGGTTAAAAAAAGTAAGGCCCACATCCATAGAGACACATACCAGCTCTACTGGTGGTACTGCTACTACCAGCAGTACTACACCTGCACCTGTCAACGACACAAGTTGTTCTGCTTCCATAGAGACACATACGAGCTCTACTGGTAGTACTGCTACTACCAGCAGTACTACACCAGCACCTGTTGATGACACAAGTTGTTCTGCATCCATAGAGACACATACGAGCTCTACTGGTAGTACTGCTACTACCAGCAGTACTACACCAGCACCTGTTGATGACACAAGTTGTTCTGCTTCCATAGAGACACATACAAGCTCTACTGGTGGTACTGCTACTACCAGCAGTACTACACCAGCACCTGTTGATGACACAAGTTGTTCTGCATCCATAGAGACACATACGAGCTCTACTGGTAGTACTGCTACTACCAGCAGTACTACACCAGCACCTGTTGATGACACAAGTTGTTCTGCATCCATAGAGACACATACGAGCTCTACTGGTAGTACTGCTACTACCAGCAGTACTACACCAGCACCTGTTGACGACACAAGTTGTTCTGCTTCCACGAGCACATCCAATGCTAGCATCAGTAATTCTCCATTTGTTGTTAGCCCAGCTAGCATGGACACTGACAGTTGTGAAGCTGATGCAGCCGAAGAGCTACTGCCCCATTACCCGGGAAGTCATCGAACAACAGACAGGGACGTTTGACCATCGAAGAAGCGCAAATATGATGAGAACTACATTGATTTGGGGTTCACTTATATTGGGAGTAGTGCCTTTCCTCAGCCACAGTGTGTTATGTGTGCAAAAGTACTATCTCACAACTCAATGTGAGACATTTAGAAACAAAACATGCCAATTTGAAAAACAAGCCACAGGGTTTTTTTGAGCGAGAATTAAGACGTGTATAAAAGCAACATATACCATTAATAAGAAGGGGATAGAAGCATCCTATATGGTGAGCTGCCGACTGGCTAGGACAGGCAAACCTATTGTGGAGGACTTCATTCTTCCTGCTGCCGTGGATATGGCTGGGACACTGCTGGGGGAAAAGGCCCAAAAAACTATACAGACAATGGCTTCATCAAACAACACTGTTTCACAACGCATCAGTGACAAGGCAGGAGATGTTTTGAAACAATTACTGCTTCGCATACAAGCCAGTGAATTCTATGCTTTACAGCTGGATGAGTCAACAGACATGGCGGGCCTGGCACAGCTCCTGGTATATGTCCGTTACGTTTATGGGAGGTCAATTAAGAAAGATATCTTCTTCTGCAAACCACTGGAAACCAGGACTACAGGAGAGGATGTTTTTAAAGTACTGGACAGCTTTGTGACATCAAATGGACTTTGGTGGTCAATATGTTTTGGTATCTGTACTGATGGCGCAAAAGCCATGACAGGGAGACATAGTGGAGTGGTAACGCGCGTGCAAGCAGTTGCTCCCAACGCCACTTGGGTACACCGCAGCATCCACCGAGAGGATCTTGCTGCCAAGGGAATGCCTGACAGCTTGAAAGACGTTTTGGACACTAGAGTGAAAATGGTTAACTTTGTTAAAGCAAAGCCCCTGAACTCGTGTATTTTCTGCATTATGCAATGATATGGGCAGCGACCATGTATCGCTTTTACAATATACAGAAGTGCGCTGGGTATCAAGGGGCAAAGTATTGACAAGTTTTTTTAAATTGAGAGATGAGCTTAAAGTTTTCTTTACTGACCATAATTTTCACTAGTCTGATCATTTTTACTAGTCTGACCGCTTGCATGATGACGAGTTTCTCACACGACTGGCCTGTCTGGGTGATGTTTTTTCTCACCTGAATGATCTGAATCCAGGATTACAGGGACTCCCTGCAACTATATTCAATGAGCGGGACAAAATTGAGGCTATGATTAAGAAGGTGGAGCTCTTCTCTGTCTGCATTAACAAGGGCAACACACAGATCTTCCCACCATTGTAGGAATTTTTTGTGTGTCAAATGAACTAAAACTTACAGACAATGTCAAATGTGATATTGCGTAGCACCCGAGTGAGTTGAGTGCACAATTACGCAGGTACTTTCCTGAAACGGATGACACAAACAACTGGATTCGTTATCCCTTTCATGCCCTGCCACCAGTATGCTTACCGATATCTGAACAAGAGTGCCTCATCAAAATTGCAATAAGCGGTTCTGTGAAAATTGAATTTAATCAGAAGCCACTGCCAGATTTCTGGATTGGGCTGTGCTCAGAGTATCCTGCTTTGGCAAATCGCGCTGTTAAGACACTGATGCCCTTTGCAACCACTTACCTATGTGAGAGTGAATTCTCGGCCCTCGTTAGCATGAAAACTAAATACAGGCACAGACTGAGTGGACAAAGACTGAGACTCTCTCCAATACAACCCAACATTGCAGAGTTATGTGCATCTTTCAAACACCCTTCTCATTAACCTGTGGTGAGTTATTGTCACGGATCCATCCGGAACTTTCATTACGCACACCTGTCCCCTATTCCCACTGATTAGTACTTGTATAAGTGTGCCCTTTGGTTTCCATTGTGCTGTCGATTATTGTTACTTTGCCCGTTGGTGCGTGTGAGTACCTGTGCTGTGTGTTTTGGGCTTTCGTGCCATTGTGGATTGCGCAGATGATTACGGGTCTCGTCCCGTGTGTTAATCATTGTGTGCTTGTGTTATTTATTCGAGGTACTCCTCGCTCTTTGTTTTGGGTTTCTACCCTGTGTTTGTTACGTGTTTGTTTGGTCTTCGTCCCCGTGCCTTTACACGGCACTCTGTAATTTGGGTTTAAATTTAAAAAAATATTACGCATTCCTGCGCTTGTCTCCCGAATCTCTTCATACCAACGTGACAGTTATTCACAATTTGTGATGAACAAATAAGGTTTTATATGTAAGATTTTTAAATAAAGAGCACAATTATTGATTATTATTATTTGTGCCCTGGTCCGATAAGAGCTCTTTGTCACTTCCCATGAGCCGGGTTGTGACAAAAATTCACACTCATTCTTATGTTTAATAAATGTGTGTGGCCGACTTACAATGATGGCAAAAACAACATTTGAGAGCGCACTGACCCTGGTGCTGGAGGGGGTACGCAGCTGGAGGTTGAATGTTTGAAGGGGGGTACAGGACTATAGGAGAGAGAGAGGGGGAAGTTCTCCTGGAAAGTCCTCTTATCAATTCAGAGTGCATATGATATCACACCACTGGCCATTAATCAGATACTACCCTCTCCTATCTATTACAGTAATATAATGAAGTTCTGGACTGTGTCAGATTAATGGGGACAATAACGTTTTCCACATGAAGACTGTCTGTCCACCAGCTCATTTCAACTCTTTCAGGCTCCTTTTCCAATTTGAATTTCTAAGTGAATGACATCTCTATATTTAGATAGTGGCGTGTGATCCTGATCTCTAATGAACATATGATAAGACGGTCTCTGCAGTAGGTCTCCCTGGATCATTTCTTCAGAGTGTGTGGTGAGTGTACGGAGGTTGAGCCATGACCTATACCCCAGTCCATCACTCAATACAAACCAATTGTTCCCAACTAAATCCGTATTGAATTCATTTAAAAATAATAGTGTTTTCTCGAAAATAGCGCTTTAAGGGAAACTGACTGCAGGTAATGATATCTGTAGGCCTACAGTACATTCACTTGGGTGAATTTGCCAAAGGCTAATGTTAACATTGGCTCAACGACTTGCCTCACAAATAGGAATATATTAGCCTGGTTGCTTCAGCAATTTGTTTTCCAAACAGAGATCGTCTGAAAATAGCGCCCATGCATGAAAACATTTCCATAAATAAAACGTACTGTAGGCTGTGGATAATTATTACACAAGCCAAATGAATCTGCGTGCATTCATAATCTGTACAAACCGTGAAGATGCTGATGAATTCTGAAACACAGATTTGTAAGACCTCTCTGGTTGTTATTGTCCATTTGTGTGTGTGTATATAACTGTTGATTTGCAAAACACTGTCATAGTCATGAAGACGGAATGCTCCAGAGAGACTTCAATATGTACAGCATAATATCAAACTGGATGTTGTGTTGTCTGTGTCCCTCCAAATGTAGATCTATAACCCCTCTTTGTCCCCACTCAAGGATGGCGAGGGAAACAACCTGTCAAGGTCATGTAGAGTATGAACGTGTTAGACAGAGGGACATTCTGTCACACGTACACACACACACACACACACACACACACACACACCGAGACCTCACACACATTCACACTAGTGGCGGTGCAACTTAATTTCATCTCTCACTTTGTCCGGTCTGCTGCAGTATCCATTTTTTCATATTTGCTACCCCCCCCTGATTGCTATATTAGGCACCAATCAATGAGAGCCAAGGGCTGCTGTTACATGGAGAGGTCCTCTCTTAATTAAGGGATGCAATTGAAACCATGAACATTTATTTAATCGAATGGCCCGAGAAGCAATCAGATAAACAAGGTGACTTATTCTTGTATTTGTTGTACTTAGTTTTGTTCAGAGCCCCTCTTAACACCTCATAGCCCCTCTCTAAAAAGCCGATTGTCCAGAATATTGTCATGCACTTGTTCATCTCAGACCTATTTGTCCACTGTAATCCAAGGACAATGTGGTATGATCAACCAAAATGGCAGTGTTGACTTCGTTCTTAGTTACTGTGAGACAGTTTGGTGACTGCCTTGGAATGTACAATGTATACTGGTTGAATCGTTCAGCTTTTACTGTGGTCCTGAAACGTAATTTGTGTCCGTGTTGTTTATAAGAACTCACTCCTGTCGCTCTAGACCTAGCCCAAAGTGAAGTGTGTATGAGTGTGTGTTCCCATCCTTGGAATTACCTGGCATGACAAAAATACTTGCTAAGACCAATTGCAAGAGTATGGAGGCCACAGTCACCCAACACCAACTCCGCTGGCTCGGGCATGTCTTCAGGTGATCTCAGGAGCGCCTGCCGCAGAAGATCGTGTATGGCCAGTTACACCGTGACCGGCGGTCTGCAGGGGGGTTAGCATTACGAGGACCAGCTGAAAACGTGGCTGAAGAAGTACAACATCAAACCCACAGACCTGGAGGACACTGCTGCCGAACATCCCACCTGAAGGCAGCTCTGTCAGAGCTGTGTACAGAGGTGGGAGGAGGAGAGGAACACAAAGAGACAGCAAAAACAACCTTCCCCCACCAACACAGAATACACATGCCTTCCCCCACCAACACAGAATACACATGCCTTCCCCCACCAACACAGAATACACATGCCTTCCACCACCAACACAGAATACACATGCCTTCCCCACCAACACAGAATACACATGCCTTCCCCACCAACACAGAATACACATGCCTTCCCCCACCAACACAGAATACACATGCCTTCCCCCACCAACACAGAATACACATGCCTTCCCCCACCAACACAGAATACACATGCCTTCCCCCACCAACACAGAATACACATGCCTTCCCCCACCAACACAGAATACACATGCCTTCCCCCACCAACACAGAATACACATGCCTTCCCCACCAACACAGAATGCACATGCCTTCCCCCACCAACACAGAATACACATGCCTTCCCCACCAACACAGAATGCACATGCCTTACACATGCCCCCACCAACACAGAATGCACATGCCTTCCCCCACCAACACAGAATGCACATGCCTTCCCCACCAACACAGAATACACAGAACACACATGCCTTCCCCCCACCAACACAGAATGCACATGCCTTCCCCACCAACACAGAATTCACATGCCTTCCCCCACCAACACAGAATGCACATGCCTTCCCCACCAACACAGAATACACATGCCTTCCCCCACCAACACAGAATGCACATGCCTTCCCCCACCAACACAGAATGCACATGCCTTCCCCCACCAACACAGAATACACATGCCTTCCCCCACCAACACAGAATTCACATGCCCTACCTGCAATAAAGCTTGTGGATCTCAGATTGGACTCTACAGCCACCAAAGACTTCACCGTTACCTCAAAAGTGGAAGTCATCATGGACTACCATAAGCGATGGACTACCATAAGCAAGTAAGTGTGTGTGTGTGTGTGTGTGTGTGTGTGTGTGTGTGTGTGTGTGTGTGTGTGAGCATGCCCTTGACTAGCTTTGGGAACAGATTTGCCCACAACTGGAAGGGGGCATCAGGGGCATCCCTATCAGCGTGCCCAGTGTAAGGGACAGCTGGCACAGACACCAACCAACGTCATATATTAGCCAGGTGGGTCCTCTCAATTCACCCATAAACACCGACATGAGCGATAGATGAGCAATAGAAAACAGAGAGAAGAAACTGAAGACTTCTGCACCATTCAGTCAATTAGCGTTTAGCGTTACCATTTGGCAACCCCTGAAGAGGAAGACAATGCCTTTTGAATAATGTACTTTGTTGTGACACTGGACAGATGCAAGGTCAGAAGCTTCAAAGCTGCGGTAACTAAATCTGAAAAAGCACTTCTTGTGATGTCAGCTTCGCAAAGGGTCGCAACATTCCACATGTGCGTTAATGGGTTTGAGTGTTCTGCATGGTGTAATACGATCAAGTCCACTCGTCAAAGACAGATTGACACTTCACTTACTGGTTTATACCTGTAATGCAAAGATAGCCTTTTATATGGAAACAGAAACTACGAACATTATCTGAAGAGCGCTTTGAATTTCGTTCATCACCCTGTTTATTGCTCCCATTCTTTGTTCAATCGCAATTGAAGCTTGGCATCGATCAGCCTTTAAACAAAAAAATGTGTATATTTTCTAGATAAATACATTCCTCCACTCAAATGCTTACGTATGAGTACGGATACATCCTTTTGACACAGAGTCTGAAAGTGACAGTAAGCCTTATTATCTAACCATGCCGAGGTCAGGAGGCAAGGCCTGTCTAGTTGATAGTATCACCAGTTTTTCGCAGGACTATTAAAGAACAAATACTTGTTGTGCTGGCAGTGCAACACTCCCTCTCATGTGTGGTTGCTGTTGCCAGGAGCTCCTCCATCTTCCTTTGGGATTTTCTGTCCACTTCAGACATTGTCCTTTGACCTCCTCTCTCGCTCTCTCTCTCACACACACTCTCTCTCTCTCCCAGTCTCCCCCCTCCACTCTCACCCTCACTCTCTCACTTTTGCTCTCTCTGTCTGTCTCTCTATCTCGCTCTTTTGCTCTCCCGCTCTCTCTCCCCGTCTCTCTCTTTCTCCCCCTCCTCTCTCTGTCTGTCTCTCACTCTCTTTCCCCACCTCACTCTCTCTCGCTCTTTTGCTCTCTCTCTCTGGGATGGAATGATCCTCATTATCTCTCAGTCACATTAAAGCTTATATGCGGCAGCCAGCAGAACCCCCTCAAGGTGATGAGGGGCGAAGGGCCAAGTAAAGGGTTTCATCTCTCTCAGCCTACAATGTGACTCTAAGCGCACACACACACACACACACACACACACACACACACACACACACACACACACACACACACACACACACACACACACACACACACACACACACACACACACACACACACACACACACACACACACACACACACACACACACACACACACACACACACACACACACACTATTGGTATTACCTGCCACAACTTAAAGGCACAACACCTACACATATACAGTATTATTCAGAATCCAATACATGAGGTTGTCTTCCTCAAGCTCACATTGAAGTAAACATACTCTTTCCTTCTCTTTAATATCCTCATACCACAATACTCTCCCTATTTGTGTCCTAAATCAATCTCTCACTGTCTTTCCTCTCGCTCTCTGACACACACACACACACACACACACACACACACACACACACACCTTGCCTTTCCCTGGCGCAGTGGCGCTGACAAGATACATGATGAACGCAACCACAGTGATTTATAATAAGTCACTTCAGAGTGATGCCATTTGCAGAAGAGGAAATTGAACAAACAGGCCATGCTATCTGTCACCAGATGACCCAGTTCAAGTTCAAGAAGCTGCCTGTCAAGTACAATTGACTGCACAAGTGATATATTAGACCTTAATGGCAGCAGAAAAAAAGACTGTCTTAACGATTGCCTTTGCTGGATATGTGAAGGTCCCACTGTAGGGTGGATTGCAAAGAGGAAACAAATGATTTCCCGGTGCAGCATCTTCCCTCAAAAAACACATTCGATACACATCCAGAAACGGCACCGGCAAGGAAGTTACAGTACGTGACCACTATTCAACCTGCTTCGTGATTGAAGCAAAGCCCTTTGAGAAGGAGTTTAGGGGAACTGTACTTGCAGTTTTCTCTTTGACATTGTAGAAGAGGGTGTGCTATGAGAAGATGACAAGAAGAAAACTCAACAGCTGCTCAGGTGCTGTAAGTGTTACACCTTCAGAAAGTATTCACAACCCTTAACTTTCTCCACATGTTTTTGTGTTACAAAGTGGGATTAAACTGGATTTAACTGTAACTTTTGTCAACGATTTGCACAAAATACTCTGTAATGTCAAAGTGAAAGAATAATTTTCTAACAGTAATAATAATAAAACAATAATACGGTATATCTTGATTAGATAAGTATTCAACCCCCTGAGTCAATACATGTTAGGATCACCATTGTCTTTCTGGGTAAGTCTCGAAGAGCTTTCCACACCTGTATTGTGCAATGTTTGCCCATTATTATTTTCAAAAATCTACCATTTCTGTCAAATTGGTTGTTGATCATTGCTAGACAACCATTTTCCGGTCTTGCCAGATTTAAGTTTCAACTGTAACCTGGCCACTCAGGAACATTCACAGTCTTCTTGGTAAGCAAGTCCAGTGTAGATTTGGCCTTGTGTTGTTGTACCGCTGAAAGGTGAATTCATCTCCCAGTGTCTGGGGGAAAGCAGACTGAACCAAATGTTCCTCTAGGATTTTGCCTGTGCTTAGCACCATTCCGTTTCTTACTATCCTGAAAAACTCCCCAGTCCTTAATGATTATAAAAATAGCATAACATGAAGCAGGCATCACTATGCTTGAAAATATGGAGAGTGGTACTCAGTAATGTGTTGTATTGGATTTGCACCAAACATAACACTTTCAGGACAAAAAGTGAATTGCTTTGACACATTTTTTTTGCACTATTACTTTAGTGGCTTGTTGAAAACAGGATGCATGTTTTGGAATATATTTATTCTGTACAGGCTTCCTTCTTTTCACTCGGTCAATTAGATTAGTATTGTGGAGTAACTAAAATGTTGTGGATCCATTAACCTATCACAGCTGGTAAACACTGTAACTGTTTTAAAGTCACTCGTGGTGAAATCCCTGAGCGGTTTCCTTCCTCTACAGCAACTGAGTTAGGAAGGACGCTTTTGTATCTTTGGGTGTACTTTTTTTTAACCCCACTACCAGTAGGTGCCCTTCTTTGCAAGGCATTTGAATACCTCCAAGGTCTTTGTATATAGTTGAATCTCTGTTTGAAATTCACTGCTCGACTGAGGGACCTTACTGATAATTGTATGTGTGGGGTATAGAGAAGAAGTAGTCATTCAAAAATCATATCAATCACTATTATTGCTCACAGAGTGAGTCCATGCAACTTACTATGTGACTTGTTAAGCACAGTTTACTGCTGAACCTATTTAGGCCATAACAAAGGCGTTGAAGACATTTCAGCATTTTCTTTGTTATTAATTTGTACAAAAATTCTAAAAACACAATTTCACTTTGACATTATGGGGTATGTTTGTAGGCCAGTGTCCCCCCAAAAAATCTGGTTAAATTCAGGCTGTAACACAACAAAATGTGGAAAAAGTCAAGGGGTGTGAATACTTTCTGAAGGCCCTGTATGTAGTAGGAGCATATCCAGGGGCATGAAAACGTGTTGACCAAAGATAAAATACCATTGACCTTATTGTCCCCTTATTGATTTTTACTTGGACACACAGTGCTGCTGTGTCCAAACAACACAAATGATAGAAGATGATCTCATACAAACATTTGAAGCAAATGGAAACTGTGGAGCCGAAAGTCTTTTGATCAGCAGCTGTGCCACATACGACGCAGTTCTGTCTAATCATCATTAGAAAGCAGTCATGAAAGGCCTATAAAAAAAGACTCATCATTTGTTCCCCTTACCAGATAACAATGATGAAAAATGGTTATGTCACAGGTGACATTCTCTAGCATCTGACAATTTCCACTGGGGGTATAAGTTCTTTACAAGGTGACAATAACAAAGCAAAATTCAATTGATTGGCATTATCAGAAAGGATGGGGGAGCATATGTCGCAACAGATGGTCCAAAAAGTGGAACTATGGATTTTCCAATCAGAAGGGAGGATAGGGGTGTTTAACTTGGTTTAGAAAGTTCCCGAAACCCAGCACATGGTTGATTGTGAAATACACATTAACCTTTTCACTGAGTGGTGTGGAATGGAAGGCACAGATGTGTTGGGGAAATAGGAGAGCTGTGGAGGTGCATTCCGATTTGCATGCTAGTGGCCCCGGATGTGTAGTTGAAGCGCCCTTTTATTTATTTTTCTCATTACACTACACCAGACCTAATCATATCCCCATGCCACAGTGAGGGCAATCTAGAGGCACAATTGCAGCCATGTCAAATTGCAATCAATAGACACTGAGACCCGCCCCTGGGGTGAGTTTACTGTTTCATTAGCCAACAGGAATAAAAGCCTTTAGGAGGGCCTTGTGGATTACATTTGAATGACAACCCACAAAATAATCACTGGTCCCGTTGACACAGCAACCCCTCTGTGAGTTTGCTACTTCCTTTTTGATCCTTGCAGGGAATTTTCTTTCCGATGTGAATTTAGCATGTTTTTATTTTATTTTATTTTCACCTTTATTTAACCAGGTAGGCTAGTTGAGAACAAGTTCTCATTTAAAACTGCGACCTGGCCAAGATAAAGCATAGCAATTCGACACATACAACACAGAGTTACACATGGAGTAAACAAAATATAGTCAATAATACAGTGGAATAAAAGAAAACAAAAAGTCTATATACAGTGAGTGCAAATGAGGTAAGATAAGGGAGTTAAGGCAATAAATAGGCCATGGTGGCGAAGTAATTACAATATAGCAATTACACACTGGAATGGTAGACGTGCAGAAGATGAATGTGCAAGTAGAGATACTGGGGTGCAAAGGAGCAAGATAAATAAATAAATACAGTATGGGGATGAGGTAGGTAGATAGATGGGCTGTTTACAGATGGGCTATGTGATGATGCCTATCTAATCTATAGTGCTTCAGTTATTAAATCTGTTATTCTGAAACGTAACGGTCATATATTTTATTTTAAATCCTATTGATGTCTGAGTTACATGAGTTTGATTAGTTCATGCATGTCTAAATGTTGTCATTGTTATTTCCCACCTTGAAATACTGCTGAGTCAGACAGTGAGTCATTTTATTTTATGATAGACTTTGCTTCATTAACATCACCATAAATATGAATTATTTTAAACAATGGCTTGTCCAATTAGCCTCGATCCACCTTGAAAATAGAAATGAATGATGGATTAAAAATACTTCCTACGAATCAACATACAAGGCCCAATCGTTCAAGTGTTTACCTTGAATAGACTTACTTTGAAACGTCGTACTCCATTGTATTCCTAAAGTAGATAGTGCAAACAGAGCAGCAGTGGTGTTGTGCTCACACACCTGAATCAGCCTCGCTGCTCTAAAAACAGGAGTAAATGTGATTTTAGAATGTCTCTCTGTGTCTCTCTGTGTCATCTACATCACAGCAGGACTTAATTAAGACAACTCTCAGACAAACACTAGTAAATAGTAATTCATTGCATAAAAGCAAATGTCTTTGGAGGAGGCGGGGTGAGTTGTAACTCTGTTGGTGGAAGATAGAGGACGAGAGGCTTGAGGGTTGCTCATCTTTAAATAATCCCTTCCTTGTGTCCTCTTGTTTCATACAGCAGTGCATTTATTTTCTGGATGCAAATTACTTCAAGAGTTCAATCAATTTTTAATATATGTGAATGTTTCATGAATCATAGTGTTGGCAAACTGCAGATGAATTAGAGTTGTCTGGGCTATTGTGTAGCATGTCCTTTATAACTCAGCATTTCAAGGTAATACACACACGAGAGGGACGTGACTGAGGTCGATTTTCACCTTCCCAGACATTGGGAAGACAGACACATGAGACAGCCCTGAGTCTCTGTGCTTGCAGGCAGAGAAAGCATTAAGTCACTTTTTTCCAGGTAAGACTGCCAAATACCAATCATCAATCAATACGACGCTCTCCAAACGAGAGCAAGTGCTTTCTCCGCTCAGAACTAATCTATTTGTCACAAATGGTGGATGCAGATGTCTACCCAGGATATTGGGAACATAGATGCGTCTGTAAATGAAGTTCCATTGTCATTATTTTACAGCAACACTGTCATTATTACTGTCATAAGTCGAAGTTATGGACTCATAAAAATCCATTTCTGTCTGGAAATAGCTGGGTTTAATTTATATGTAAATGTGCTCTGTGTACATTATTTGTCAGCAGATTATTTGTTGAATTGTGACATGGGGGGAAAAGAGCTGGATTGGAGGCCTGCTCTCAAAATAAAGGGGAAGGATAAAAAAAAATCCCAACATAAACATTTAAACAAAAACCCTAAAGGAATTCATCACTGCTTTGAAGTATAAAACCAATCTATCCAACCTATCTTAAACAACCACATTCTTCTGCTTTTCAATGGATGCAAAAACACAGATTACTCAAACTCTTTGCTTTGTGTGTTTTTAAGAGAAGACAATGAGATCATTACGGAAACGAATATAGGGGTGCGGGATTGGAAACAAATTTAGTTAAGAAGAAAAGAAACAATATTGCAGTAAAGCTCACTGCAGCGTTTAGTCAATTCTCCATTCTAACTCTGGGAATAGGGATAAGCTCCACGTCAAGTATTGCAATATTGCCCTGTATTCGTCTGTAACGACCATCGCCTCTAGTCACAAACACACTCATAGTAGAGCTGTGGAAATATTACAGTTCAAGGATCAGGGGGCATTTGGCTTGTGGATCTATATACTCTGTGGAATCACAAACGGAATAGTTTTATGGTTGTGTTATCTTATTGTCTATCTAGTGCTCTGGAACAATAGTGTCAGGCACGGCCTGTAACAGTCAAACTGAGTGTGTTTTGGGTTTAGGAACCATTTTAGATACTGAGGTGTAGGATGTTAATCATGTGAAGGAGTGCAGTGTGAAAGCATGAGAATTTGTTCAGTGAGCTGATCTAGCTGATTGACTATCGTGCACAAAAGAAATTGAAGTCAGCCTGAACTAATGTTCTTTCAAGACTCTTAACAAGTCTCGGATGTTGTGTCCTACTGTACCTAGCAGACTGCAATCTAAGGAGGATATTCTTTGAGGATCTGACTATCTGTTCAACCAGAGAAACAAGTCTCTTGCATGGATCACTACATTTCCTTTCTTCTCTACACATTTCAATCCGATCTAACCTGTAAACCGAATAAGGACACGCAGACTTAGAGTTGAAACACCTTTTAGTGACGGTGTCAATGTCCTAAACCACTCTGATGAACTACCGAACAAACCATTATGCACTTAGACATGACCTCCTGATTGGGCTCATGTTAATTGACTTAAGTGTCTGTATTCAATCAATCTGAGAGCCTGGAGGATGGTTGGGGTAGAATATGCAATGTAAACATGGAATTATGAGGAGTTGATTCTATTTTCAGGCTTGGGGGTTGCCGGTGATGCTATCTCATATCTGGACTCAGTGATCTGCACAGCGCTCTGATTCCAGGGTTAATCAGATTAGTTTAGCGCCGAGGCCCAGATTATTTGATTGAGATTAGTTTAAATGTCAGCTTCTATAAATGGTCTCAAATGTCAGTACTCTCTGAGGTGAGATTCCATTTCATTTAAATATTTTAAAAAATTCACACAGATCTAAAACAATCTTTCAGCTTTAATTACATTATGATCCTTTCATTGGTGTGTGTGTGTGTGTGTGAGAGAGAGAGAGAGAGGGTAGAGAGAGAGAGAGAGAGGGGGTAGAGAGAGAGAGAGAGAGAGAGAGAGAGGGTAGAGAGAGAGAGGGGGTAGAGAGAGAGAGAGGGGGTAGAGAGCGAGAGAGAGGGGGTAGAGAGAGAGAGAGAGGGGGTAGAGAGAGAGAGAGAGAGAGAGGGTAGAGAGAGAGAGAGAGGGTAGAGAGAGAGAGAGAGGGGGTAGAGAGAGAGAGGGGGGGGTAGCGAGAGAGAAAGAGAGAGAGGCACCTAAGAAAGGCAGTATGTACCTTGGGTTTATCATCCTCTTGGAAGTGTGTAATCACAGGGTTTCCGGTCAGACCTAATGAAATAACCACCCTTGGCCAAGACCAAAGCTACCTCTCGTCAGAACAGAGCAGTGGGCACATGAACTTAAAGGAGGATCATGCATGATGGGTTCAAGGGTGAAGATAATCTCGGCGTCCATAACAAATACGAGAGACTAGGGCTAAGATCACTTGGAACAATCAAATTAAATGAAATTGTATTTGTTACATCCACGTGTTTAGCAGATGTTATTAAGGGTGGAGCGAAATGCTTGTGTTTCTAGATCCAACACTGCAGTAATATCTAACAAGTAATATCTAACAATTTTCCAACACTACACACAATACACACAAATCTAAAGTAAAGGAATGGAATTAAGAATATATAAATATTTGGGCGAGCAATGTCAGAGCAGCATAGACTAAGATACAGTAAAAATGGATGGAATACAGTATATACATATGAGATGAGTACTGCAAAATATGTCAACATTAAAGTTGTCAGTGATTTCAAGTCTATGTATATAGGGCAGCAGCCTCTAATGTGCTAGTGATGGCCGTTTAACAGTCTGATGGCCTTGAGATACAAGCTGTTTTTCAGTCTCTCGGTCCCAGCTTTGATGCACCTGTACTGACCTCGCCTTCTGGATGATAGCAGGGTGCAAAGCAATGTGAAGGGTTGTGAAGAAAGGGCCAATATAACAAAAGATTTCCCCAAAAAGCACAGACATATTTTTTGGGGAAATGCTGTTCTCATTGTTTCCATTGGGCATTAGTGCAATTATGCATTATACTAAAGCTCTTTAGTAAGTATAATTTGCACGATTTACAGGTAAGTGTTGCATTGTTTGAAAAAAAGTTATATATTGGAACTGAAATCAAATGAGGTCATGTGGGCTTGGCATGCTGATACACACAATCACTCTACAATGAATCCCTTTAGATAATGGCATTTACACAGTTGCTTTTTCTTTTTCATTGTTCTCACAGTTTATTTTCTGTTCCATGAAGGACTTACAACCCTCTACCCCCGAGTAGCTTTTTACTTCTAAAGGACCACTTAAAGCTTCCCAGCAGTCCACGAGTGCTGATGTGCACGTAGCTACAGCAAAGTGTACACAGGAAGACTAATTGAGGGCCAAAATGGAGGTAAAGGGCAGTTTGGCTGAAGACTAATGGGAATGATTATGAATATGGACTGGCTGTGATTTACCATAAGGGAAAGCACTCTACACTGTAGTATGAAGGAGCTCACTGTGGTACCACTGTATGCACTCAAGTACTCTGCTGGCCAAGTCCCAAGGTTGGCAAGCCAGGGCAATCTCCAATATCTCTTGTATAGCACCTCAAATCCACATTGATCTTAGTCATGTCTATCCCTCTGAGAAGTGCCTAATGCAAATGCTTTGGCTACGGTGGCTAGAATCAGTTATGGTAGCTAACTTTAAGGCAGTTGCATACTTCCACTGATATGAGACTAAATGTGTTACTAAGGTGTGGTGAAGTCTGTTTAATGTTATGTTGTTGGCATGCAGTGTTAACTCAACACGGCCTCATCACTGCCCTATCAGGTCCAATGTGACGCATTGGAGTGTAACCTCTTTAGCCCCCAATAGGTATTGATGGTGTAGAGTGGTCAGGTGTGGACAAAAACAGGATCTGTTCATAACTCATTATGTCCTGTCAGCACTCTGGTTGTGTCAACTCCATCTGACAGTTTGGGAACTGATCTGGTGCCATTTCTGTTAACCTTTTACTGCAGTTGACTAAATCAGGGTCAAGCCAAGTGATTCTTGGTCAAATCAAATCTACTTTGAAACAGAAGTTTACACCTCACACACATGGTTATGGGCTTAACAAAAGAAGACACCTGTACCATGTCAGATATAGAGTTGAAATGTATTCCATTTTGAGTTAGCATCCCAATATTACACTTTATATACATCACAGAAGACTGAAATATAACAAAACTGTTTGACATCGAAACACCGGATATTCATCTGTTTTTTTCTAAGAATCTTTATTAAGTTATGAAAATGATTAATAATAACATTCCACCCATGAGACCCGCAGGACAGGTCTCCACAGATGTCCAGTACTGCGTTAGACGGCATCGTTCTGTTGTCTTATCACCATCTCAAACAGCGATTATTACAGTTTATTTCATATGACGGTTAGCTACATCAAACAACATTTGGTACTTTATTAAACTGTGCCTGTCCCCTGAAATCAAATATATTCAGTGTCTTCCGAAAGTATTCATATCACTTGACTTTGTCCACATTTTGTTGTGTTACAGCCTGAATTCAAAATGTATGAAATAGATTTTCCCCCCACCCATGTACATACAATATACATATGTACAATATACAACATACATATGTACATATCCCATAATGAAAAAGTGAAACATGATTTTAGACATTTTAGCAAATTTATTGACAACGAAATACAGAAATATCTAACGTACGTAAATAACCACACACCTTTGCTATGACATTCCAAATTGAGCTCAGGTGCATCCAATTTCCTTTGATCATCCAACTGTGGCCAATTCAATTGTTTGGATATAATTTAGAAAGAAACACACCTGTCTATATAAGATCCCACAGCTGACAGTGCATGTCACTCAAAAACTATACCCTGAAGTCCAAGGAACTGTCCGTAGATCACAGAGAGATTGTGATGAGGCATATATCTGGAGAAGTGTATAAAACCATTTTTAGAGTGTTGAATGTTTCCAAGAACACAGTGGTCTCCAGCATTGGGAAATTGAAAAAATACGGAACTACCCAGACTCTGCCTAGAGCTGGCCATCCGACCAAACTGAGTTACCAGGTAAGAAGGACCTTGGTCAGGGAGGTGACCAAGAACCCAAATGACCACTCTGGCAGAACTATAGATTTCCTTGGTTGAGATGGGAGGACCTGCCAGAAGGACAACAGTCTCTACAGCACTTCACCAATATGTGCTTTATGGTAGAGTGGCCAGACTGAAATCACTCCAGAGAAAAAGGCAAGTGAAAAACCTAAGAGCATAAGGCAACATATTCTGTGGTCTGATGAGACAAAAATGTAACTCT
Source organism: Oncorhynchus tshawytscha (assembly GCF_018296145.1). Taxonomy (NCBI): domain Eukaryota; kingdom Metazoa; phylum Chordata; class Actinopteri; order Salmoniformes; family Salmonidae; genus Oncorhynchus; species Oncorhynchus tshawytscha. The sequence goes on from NC_056445.1 coordinate 18,238,892, forward strand.
TTGGCTTGAATGCAAAGAACTATGGTAAAGCGGCAGGGAATGGGAGACTACTAATGATAGAAGGAACAATGAATAGAGCCAAATACAGGAAAATCATTGATGAGAACCTGCTTTAGAGTGTATAATGACCTTAGACCGGGAGTGAAGATTGATGTTTTACGTTCTTACAGGACAATGACAAGCATAGAGCCAAAGCAACGCTGAAATGGCTTCAGAACAAGAATGTGAAAGTCCTTGAAAGGCCCAGCCAAAGCCTAGACTTGAATCCCATTGAAAATCCCTGGAAAGATTGGAAGATTGTTAAGTTAGATGGAAACCGGTGGTGAACAGCGGAGCTTGAGAAAATCAGCAAGGAAGAATGGGAGACAATCCCCAAATCCAGATGTGCAAAACTGATACAGATTTACCCAAGATGACTCCATGTTGTAATGTGTGAATACTTATGTTGTGTGAATACGTATGTAAATGATATATTTCTGTATTTCATTTTCAATAAACTAGCAAAAAATTATAATTATGTAAATTTGACATTATGGGGTATTCTGTGTATATTTGTGAGAAAAATCCTATTTGAATTCAGACTATAACTCAACAAAATGTGGGCTAAGTCAATGGGCATGAGTACTTTCTGCCATGATATTACGGGTATGGTAAGGTCAGTGTATGACACACAGAACCACATTGATTATTATTTAGTGATTAAAGGAGCTCTAAATTACATTTTGACCTAAAGGCTGACATCTGTCCATTTTAACATCCATATTTCATAACCCTTGTTACCAGGTAATTTTAAAAACCCAATTTGAGATTAGATGTGATCCTGCAAGCATCTACTCATATTTGACGCAAGCTCGCCCAGTTACCATGACATAATAAACGTTCACTGATCTTTGAGTCTATTTAAACTATAAAACGAGAAATACATGGGCACAGCATGCTATTGACTTTTTAGTCCCTGGAGTTGAGATCCCCACTAACCTGTTCAGGACATGGTGGTTCATAGGACATCGCTTCCTCAGCCATATCTAACTGGGGCCAGACGGGCTGCCTGGACAGCTAGTCCCTGACTGTCCCTGACCTGCATAAGGCAGTTGTCACGTCTCTCTTTCTGCAGTGAGAAATTGAGTTTGACTCTGCCTGTTTGTGCCCTGAATCCTCTGGGGGCTGTATTAAAAACGCATCGCAGCAATGTTGACAGGAATACATTTATCGGAATTGTGTCGCCTTTCAAGAGCCGGCTGGGGGTAGCGGGTAGCACATGCTGCCGCGGGTCGTCTTGGCTGGCTGGTATGGTGTTTGATCTCCACATCGTCTGGAATGGACAGCCCTGTTCTTGTTGGTTTGGACGTTGGAATTTCAGTCAATGAAGAATATTGAGAAATACAGTATAAGGCTACTTTTTGTGTAATGCATGGAGACAAAACTTAGCAAAACATTGTGATCATTGTTCATGTATGTTCCCTGTTTTGAATGTATGTCCTGGTTCAACCTAGTCCAGTAATCAACAGTTACTGTACAATTCTTTCTCATAAATGTCTATCAACAACAAGAATGAGCTGTTCAACTGAGAAACAGTAGCTGGTGATGAACGCCACACAATTCCTATTAATTTTGAACGCTAATGCAGGGTTGTCTTTAGTCTGAATAAATTCACATAAACAAACACACAACTGCATACGCACTCAACACAGGACATGAACAGGACATGGTAGGCCATGGTGAGAATCATACACTCTAGAACGTTTGTTGTTGAAGGTCATATTTTCCTTTTCCTTACACTAAACAGGGCATGAGCAATAGGTTCTAGTGTAGTTCAAGGTAAAACGACAAGTGTGGCAGGGCAGAAGGCTCGAATAGTATTGAACCGAGCGCTTGACCTTGCTAGTATTTCCAAGTCATGTTTTCATTGATCTCAGCTTATCCAAGGTGCCTGTATGACGTCATGTTTCATCTTTAAAGAAACAAAATCGGCACCACACTACGTACTGTATGTAGGGTGTTATTTTGAGCCAGTTTGCTACAGAAGGAAAACAATCCTGGATATGTGAATTATTATTTGGATTACAGTTAATGGACATTTTTGTAGGCGTTGATACATTTTTCATAAGGGAAAATCAAGTCTGAAATTTCAAAGTGGAAATTACAGACTTCAGAAGCCTTTTTGCTCCTCAAATAGACTACAATTTAAAAAGGTCCTGGATTGCAGTAAAGTACTCCTGCAACAGGGTGATCCAATTAAGATCCTACATCTGTACTCTATTTATTTGAGGCATGGTGCCATGGAGAGGCTTGGGTTGCTTATTGCAGTCTCCTTGACGCCTCCTGTCAGGTAGCTGCACCGCAGCTGAAAAACTCATAAGCAGTGAAATCTGACAACATTGTGTGGGTTGACGATTTGGAACTTGTCACACAGTTAATGACTGTCACAGGAGGAGGCCCTTGGAGCTACGGTGAAATATGGGTGTTGGCTATGAGGAAAGTGTTTGTGTGTGTGTCTGTGTCTGTCTTAGTCCCCGTGTGTGTGAGAGAGAGGACGAGAAAGAAAATATGCTTGTTTGTGCACCATGCATGTCATACCTGTCTGTGTTGTTTGCCAAAGTCGACACGCTTGGAAGAGTCTACCTGTGTGTGTAGGCTAATATGCCTGCAATTTGAGGACATAGGGAAATGAAACTGAAAGTCATTCCTTAAACGGTGTGATTTCATAATAGCCTTTTATAGGTGGTTGTCATTTCCTCTTACCCGTAAGCCATCGTGTGGGTACCTAGGAACACCCCTCCAGGCTTTGATAGGATATCATCTGAACAAGGTATGGATTAAATCTGACTCTGACGCAATTCCTTTTTGGCGGGAAAGTCATTACCAGGCGATTATGAATCAAACATTTAGTCCAAAATCAGGTTTATGAGATGGATTGCTCGGGAACCCAGGCCTCTTTGCATTTAAATCACCTCTCGTGGCCCACTTTTATTCATGTTCACCGAGACTAATGATGTCGAACGCCCTATTAATTGCTGGAGATGCAGGCTCGGGAATGTCATGTCACTCTTTCTACCTTTGCTAGTGAGAGTGATATATAGTGAGTGAGATATGTCTTTTGACACAATGACCCAAGCCTAGAGACGATAGCATGACTCTGCTATGAGCCAATGAGGAAGGTTCGGCTCACGAGGATAAAGAGCCTTATCAGGAAGTAACCCGCCGGAATTCTAAGTAAGTAGGCCTGTACAGTACATGCTTTAGCACTACGTCTTGTCTTTGGAGTCTAACCAGTGCTCTCCATCAAATAAAATGATTGCCTGTTTTTGGCCAGGTTTTGCCTTGAAAATTACAGTACTGACAATCACTGGTGTACTACCAGAGGGCCCCGCAGCCCCAATGAGGCGAGGGGGGCCCCAAGCAATTAAGGGCCTCCACCCAAACATTCACCTATAGCATTCACTAGAGTGTTGCACATTTAGATACGTCGGTTAAGCATATGTCTCAATCATTGATTACTGTGCACTTAACCCATTCATAGACGTTAATTACCTTTAGCGCCTATTGGTGATAGTATCTTCTGGCCGGGGGATTTGTTAAGAGCCCTGACACTCATTCTGAATGTTAAAATGCAATGCTTGCGGTATGGTTTTGGAAATATAAGGAACATATGTTCCACCACAGCGAGAAATAATAAAACAATTACTACATACCTTTAAAGGTTAGGCTTCACACACAGCCATATTTGTTACAGCGCTCGTTTACGGAAACCGACAGAAGACATGAAAGTAGAGCACTTAATGTTTCTATGTTTCTAGAACCGTACCACAACTGAGAAACTATTCTCGTTCAGATGGAGTATTTGGCTGTTTTGGATGCCTGAGTCAATTCACCTCTTAACAGAACATGTAAGGTCCTTGGACTATAAGGAGTAACGTTAGGCTCCTTTAGTCTATTATTGGGCTAGGTCTTTGTAGAATGGAGGTGTTGCCCTGGTAACAGTTGGTAGAGCATGGCGCTTGTAATGCCAGGTTAGTTGTTTCAATAAAAGTGTCTGCTAAATGGCATATATTATATTAGTAGGGCTAACAAAACTAAGGAGATGATTGTGGACTTCAGGAAACAGCAGAGGGAACACCCCCCTATCCACATCGATGGAACAGTAGTGGAGAGGGTAGTAAGTTTTAAGTTCCTCGGCATACACATCACAGACAAACTGAATTGGTCCACTCACACAGACAGCATCGTGAAGAAGGCGCAGCAGCGCCTCTTCAACCTCAGGAGGCTGAAGAAACTCGGCTTGTCACCAAAAGCACTCACAAACTTCTACAGATGCACAATCGAGAGCATCCTGGCGGGCTGTATCACCGCCTGGTACGGCAACTGCTCCGCCCACAACCGTAAGGCTCTCCAGAGGGTAGTGAGGTCTGCACAACGCATCACCGGGGGCAAACTACCTGCCCTCCAGGACACCTACACCACCTGATGTTACAGGAAGGCCATAAAGATCATGAAGGACAACAACCACCCGAGCCACTGCCTGTTCACCCCGCTATCATCCAGAAGGCGAGGTCAGTACAGGTGCATCAAAGCTGGGACCGAGAGACTGAAAAACAGCTTCTATCTCAAGGCCATCAGACTGTTAAACAGCAACCACTAACACTGAGTGGCCGCTGCCAACACACTGACACTGACACTGACTCAACTCCAGCCACTTTAATAATGGGAATTGATGGGAAATTATGTAAAATATATCACTAGCCACTTTAAACAATGCAACCTAATATAATGTTTACATACCCTACATTATTCATCTCATATGTATACGTATATACTGTACTCTATATCATCTACTGCATCCTTATGTAATTACATGTATCACTAGCCACTTTAACTATGCCACTTTGTTTACATACTCATCTCATATGTATATACTGTACTCGATACGATCTACTGTATCTTGCCTATGCTGCTCTGTACCATCACTCATTCATATATCTCCATGTACATATTCTTATCCCCTTACACTGTGCATAAGACAGTAGTTTTGGAATTGTTAGTTAGATTACTTGTTGGTTATTACTGCATTGTCGGAACTAGAAGCACAAGCATTTCGCTACACTCGCATTAACATCTGCTAACCATGTGTATGTGACAAATACATTTGATTTGATTTGATTTTTTGATTTGAGATATCAAAATATACATTTTGAAAGAAATGTTTTTATCATCACAGTGAACATTTTATTGTAAGAGTATGATAAACACATGCAGGCTAGATTGTATTGCCAGTGTTTGTTATTCCTGTTCTGTCTTTGACAATCAATTTGACTGTAAAATAAAATGCTAGTGAGGTACTGCATGATCTCAGTCAGCCTGCATCCCAATCAATATTACATCCTCATTAGAGAGACAAATTACTCCTTGTCTCAGTATACAGATGTCACCCTGTCCTCATCGCTGTAATCCTGGCTCTCCCATCTCCCCGTGTTGAGATAATTTCTAATTACACCTAAAAGGAGCATTTTGATATAGATTAATTGCATCCCTTGACACCCCCTCTCTCATACCCATTGATCCCGTACCCCCCAGTTTCTCCCTGGGGTATCAATTTAACCCTGGTAAAACAGCCCATACTAAGACAGGGTACAGTATCTACAAGGAAGCAATCTCATCCCTGGGATCAAACTTAGTCACCAGGGAGGGTTGAGGCAGTTATGGAGAGGTGGATGCGGATTTTTTATTGTGTGTGTGTGTGTGTGTGTGTGTGTGTGTGTGTGTGTGTGGAGCACTAGTTTCTACAGTGTGTGCACTGGTCTTTTTCTCCCCCCGGTTCATACTCCACGCCTGAGTGGCTGCCAGATCTGACAGTTGAGCTTCCCAGAATTCCCGGGTGACCGACCTCTAGAGGTTAGAGGGTCCCGTTGCTATGTGAACCGCACAAAGCAAGATGCACCGCACCGAGGGCTATTTTTCCTCTCCCAGCGGCATCTCAGGGCAGCGAATGGAATATGTAAACCACTGGAGCCTTAGACAGGGGGCAACGTCGGACTAAGCAAAACAAAAGGACTTGCTGATGCTCGATAAACACATGCATAGTCCCTCAGGCAGAGAGAAGGAATGCGTCAGGAACATTACCTTCTGTCTGCTCATCTTTCTGTCTATTTATCTCTTTTGGAATCATCTGTCTTTGTGTCGGCCGATATCTCGGAATATCTAAAGTTCTACTTCTCCTCAATGCCAGCAGCACCCACTGTGTCTGTTTACCAGACGCAGCACGTATCTGACTATATTTCCAACTGCAGGTCAGACCCCAGGGGGTTCGTCAGACAGGGAGATGGTCAGATGTGAGAGAACAGGTGTGAGACGAATACCTCCTGAAGTCTTCATCATCTGCCTCATTTCATTACAGGAAATAAATCTGAGACACAGCAGAAAGGAAAATTGAGCTCTGGGTATCAACATATTTCCCACTTCTGACTTTATTACAAGTCAAACATTTATTGTTGGACAGGATATGATTTTAAACCTTTCTCTTTCTACATCTTTGTAAATGGTGATTTTACAGTTGTTTTTTGTATCGTTTGCAAGTAGAGGACTGCTGAATGAGCCTAGTCATTTTGGTAATACTGTTGAGCTAGGCTATCCTTGAAAGACGATCATATCACTGGACTAGGTCTTGCTCAGGCTAGGAAATATGTAGTGTTTGGGAGGAAATGGGTTCTACAGAATTTCAAGAGAAGGTCAAATTCAAAAGACCAGATTCAAAAGAAACCATAGTACAACAACATGACTTCAGTAATGTCTGCTGCATTGGATACTAGATTATTCCTTCCAGTATGTTCCTTTTTTAATAGATTTATTCGGCTACTCTGTGGGTTGTTCCTTTGTCCATTTAATTATGGACTTGACCAAACTTAACCAGACAGTCTTAGTGGTATCCTCAGTATATTGTATTGACTTACATACCCTGCATTTTGTTGAAAACCCTGCATTTACCCAGAGAAAGTCATTTGCACATATTTTCAGACTGTTTATGCTTCTATACCCTTCAGGTATGCAATCAAACCAACCAATGGGATTGTGGTGGCACTTAAAAATCTGGAATCGCAAACCCAGAGGTATCACAGACGGAGATGAATGAAATTAGTGGCAAATTGAAATTCATGATTAATGCTTGGTCCACATTTCTGGCTGAGCTTCAGCGAGTGTCTATAAAAAGAGAAGTGTGTAACTTGCTGGCCCCTCTCCCAGTTGTGGCCAGGTGCTTGGGCTTATACAGGCCAGGGGAAAGGGGGTGGAGGGGGTAGAGGGCAGGGAGGCTTAGGTAGAGACTTTGGATGTCGTGAGAGGGACATCCTGTCCCTGACATGGTCACTTTGCTTTCAAGTCATCTCCCAGGAAATGGGGGGCTTGAGGTCGCCCCTATCATTGGTTACCCACGCCTAGTCTCTGAAGGTATTTAATCCTGCCTCTTTGCTCCCTTAGTGAGCTGGGGGCGACCGTGGTGTCAGTGTGCGTGGGCAGGGCAGAGAGATTGCTCTGTGAAGTATTGAGATGGGAAGCCTCAGTGGTAAAACTGACTCTGTAAAAAGTATATTTTTAGATTTAACAGGCTAGGTAAAGTCCAAGTCATCTGGTGGCTGTCATAGAGATGGAGATGAGGAAAAGATGTGGTAGAGTGGTTATCAAATCACTTTTGCATTCAGCCTGCATCTGTATTGTGCAATTCGGTTTAATAACAAGGTGTCTTTGTAGTGCTTATTGGATTTGAAATGAGAAACAGAATGGAACCAGTCCAGGTCTTAGGCAAACTGACTTGCTAACGTCTACTCTACTCTACATCTCATTACTGAAAGCAAACAGTTAAATGTAACACTGCCCTGTACTTACTGCCAAAGATGCCTCACACAGCTAAACAACACATCGTTAAAAAATACATTTTATCAATAGGGCTGCTTTGCCAGGAAATCATTCCCCTATATAATTACAAATCGGCAAAAGCTAATTTGCGCAGTATCTGATTGCAGGTGAGAAATGCATGTGTGCAGTGTAAATATTGTTTACCTCAAAAAGATCAATATCCACCTCAGTCCCTCTTGATGAATTCTGTACTCATGAGGATGTGTCTGTGTTTGTGTCCGAACACATAGGCCTAACCGTTTTCTCACCTCAGAGAATTAGCTCTCTTTCACCCGTATACTCAGCTGTTGCACTCACTATCTTCTTCCCTTCAGTTTTTTTCATATTTTATTTTCCTTCTCATTCCATCTCCCTCTTTAAATCTGCCTGCCATTATTTCTACTTCCTTTCATTCTCCTTCCCCTTTCCTTCTTGCATCGTCTTTCGTTACCCCAATCTCCCCAGCTGTACCATCTCTCCATTCTTCTCTCATCCTTTCTCTGCTTGATTCTACTGAACACCCGCCTATCTTTTCAAGTCCCCCCTCCCACTCCTCTACCTCTAACCCTCTCTTCCTTTGTCTCCCCCTCTTTCTCTCCGTCTGTCTACTACCCTCCGTACCTGGGATGGAATGTGTGTCTCAGAATAATAACGTGTCTATCTGGCTCGCCGCTGCTCTTGATGATAAGAGTTATTGTGCTACCTGAGTCGGGCTGCGTCCAGCCTCCTGCCTGACAGGGTTACTGGGCGATACAGGCGTGGATGAAGGTGACTGGGTATGACAGCCAGCCAAATGCCTTTTTACCTGCGGCTGATTGCTAAACGCACACGTCCTGATTTAGACAAATGGGAGCTGGGGCCAGCCATTACAGCGTGGCCGACCTTCAGCCTGTGTCTGGGCGTCGGTGTTTGTCCCTCTTTGATGAAGCTGTCAGATGCTTCATGCCCGACCCTTTACCTCACTCTCTCCACAGACAAACATACGTACGCACACACACACACACACACACACACACACACACACACACACACACACACACACACACACACACACACACACACACACCGAATCACACACATACTCAGATGCACACACTCCTCACCTTTTCACCTGGAAATACTTTTACTTCCCTGAGGTATTAGATGTGCTTGTATATTTAGAAAGGTTTCAAATGAAATTGATTTGCCAGCTATTCAGACATTTTCTAATTTGATGGATTCAACATTTTCACAATAAGTACTTGGTTTTATGACTCATTTTCTTGATGAATTTTCTATTGTGTTCATTTATTATGTAACGACAGGTTCTTCATCACTCTCCAAAGTTTCTCAGGAAATGAGAAAGAGACAAGGGGAAAAATGCCCCTAAATTCACATTTAAATACAGAGGTCAAGAGACCTCATTATTTGCACTGAAATATTAAAATACTGTTAATATTTCATTGGCCCAATTATGCAGCCAGGGATGTAATGCACCCATTATTTTAGATGGGGCACGAAGTACATGAAGATGGAGGGGAAAGTAGTATTTTTCAAACACCTGAAACTGTTTTTTACTGCAATCTAGAGCTATAATCATTATGCCTAATACTATGTAAAAAATATATGTCCATTTTTCTGCATTGGTTATCTACCCATACCTCTTTACCTGTTCAATTGTTAATGAGGGTGTCATTCTGACTGTTGGAAATCACACATCTCAATATACTGCAATAACATGTCTAGGATTGTCACGCCAAGTCCTTTTTATGTCTCTATTTTGGTTTGGTCAGGGCGTGAGTTGGGGTGGGCATTCTGTTTTCTATTTCTGTGTGTTTGGCCGGGTGTGGTTCTCAATCAGAGGCAGCTGTCTATCGTGGTCTCTGATTGAGAACCATACTTAGGTAGCTTTTTCCCACCTGTGTTTTGTGGGTAGTTGTTTTCTGTTTTGTGTCTTTCTGCACCTGACAGGACTGTTTTGGTTTTCGTTCATTCTCTTTGTTATTTTTGTTATTTCAGTGTTCAGTTGAAATAAAAGTATGAACACCTACCACGCTGCGCTTTGGTCCACACTTTCTTCCACAGACGATTGTTACAAGGATATTACATCATAGTGCAAAATTACAGCACATTACATGGGTACATAGGATCATAACACACATCATTCATAAAGGCACATCATGGCATCATCATGAATACATATATATCATGATATTCTCATAAGGTGCCAGATTACATTTAAACCAAGTATTTGTCTGCATATCTAAACATACCTCTTGAGCTGTCTGTATCCTCCTGACTGGGAAGTTTTTTTTTTTTTAATAAACTAGAATGCTTCTCTGCATCTCAGCCAAAATATGGGTAAAAGATTAAAAGGAATTTCTTCAGTACATTAAGTAATTGCTTGCTTTTCTAAAGTCTAGCAACCTTGCCAGCAGGCATGCCAGCTAAGATAGTTAGACAAGCTACTCTAACTTGATTTATAGTGTTTCGTATGGTATGTATTAATTTATGGATGTCCATCACACATTTCATATGATATGTTACGAATTACAATTTGTATTATATGCTACACATTTATAAAAGTACAATATGTTCAGAATTTTCGAAACGTACTATATGTTACGAATTCTAGCTAGGTGGCTAACGTTATCTAGCTGGCTAATGTTAGCTAGACTAGGGGTTAGGGTTAGGTTTAAGTTTAGGAGTTAGGTTAAGGCTAGGGTTATCTAAAAGGGTTAGGGTTAAGGGAAGTTTTGGCTAAAAGGGTTAGGGTTGGGGGAAGGGTTAGCTAACATGCTAAGTAGTTGCAAAGTAGCTAAAAATAAGTAAGTAGTTGAAAAGTTGCTAATTAGCTAAAATGCTAAAATTGTCCGTGATGAGATTTGAATTCGTAACCTTTAGGTTGCTAGAAGTTTGCTTTATACTCTGACCCATCCACCCCAACCAACCGCCCTACTTTCGTTTTTGCCCTAAGTAACCATCTGTCTTATGTAACCACACCAAATGTAACATATCATACCAATTTGAGTGTCCCAAATCTACTTTTACTCTGTTATGTCCAGTCTATAAGACCAGGTTGAGGTTAGGGTTAGGGTTTAGGGTTAGGGTTAGGGTTTAAAATCCGATTTTATGACTTTTTGGCTTTGCTAGCTAGTGACCACTCTGCAGAGCTGCCTCCAGGTCAAGATTCATGATAATGAATGCCAATCTGCCAAAAATGTAGCAGAGGAAGTTTTGCCCAATAATACAATATTGGGATTCTCAAGTGTTCAGAAGCACAGTGCATCGCAGGTGTCTCCTCTTGCGTCAGCTGAAACCAGCATGACTCAACGAATCATGATTAAAAACATCTGCTGCACCTGCAGATATGTTTACCCTCAGCTTGATCACCTCTTGTTTCCGTGTTCAGACAGACTTATCCAGGGGTAGAAACACACCCAGGGAGTCATTTATTTTCCATTCAATAAAAAGCCTACTATTTCTTTTCCTTGGCTTTAAATGGTGATACCCAGAGTCACGGTAGAAAAAAATACTAAAAAGTATTAACAAAGATTCAATTCAGTTCAGCATTATCGCAACTTCCTGCTTCCAAAATGTGCTTAGTGGTGCTTAAAAAAATAAATAAAATTGCTATATTAAAAGTACTTACATACTAGCTAATAAGTAATACTGTAAAATAAAGTGTAACCACTAAGACAAGCAAGTAAATGACTCAATTACAACATGCAGAAGTAACCCAGATACTCTAAAACAGAAAAAAAAACACAATTCCAGAAGTTTCTGAATAAAACAAGACAGTGTAATGGACAGGTTTAGAAAATTGTCACATCCAGCAGAAGCCTTTTTATATCCTCGCATACATTCGGTAGACACGTTGTGCATGGATAGTGAAGGAACTCTTTTTCAGCTTTAATTAGTTCTGCTCCAGAAACAGGGAAAGTGGCGAGCTAATTGTCCTAACTGTGGCGAGAGAAAAGTTTCTCTGGGACACTGGTTCTCTGGTGGGGCAGAGGGTTATGTTATGTTAGCTGTGTTGTACAGAAAGAGGGACAACATAAAGAATAAGGTAAGGCCAATTTAATCAATGTACTGTACTGACTACAGGACAGCTACCCCACTGTAATTGCGTTGTGTTGAGTGTGTCACATCAAAACCATGTGTTGTGTCTTTGAACCGCCAAGTTAAATTGCCTCTGTCAGTCACAATTGGTTATATTTACACCATATTTACACCATACACCTGGTGTTTCATGTAAGTGCCTCTGTATGAATTACTTGACATTGTACTGTATGATTTAAATTTGTGGGAGAATCTCCACATTAGTTTAGTGAGATGCACCTAACAACACACTTGGACATGTCATCATTGTCTCAGATCAGTTTTGTTCCCCTAAAATCAGGCATTTTTCCTAGGTTTGAGGTTGATCTATTCTGCACACGTGCCATGGTAATGTTTCAGCTAGTAATGTGGAAAAATGGATCCCTCTCATTTTGACACACAGGTGTTAGGCAGACAGCACAGGGGACAGATTGCTATTATTTCCCTGTATTCTATCTCCCTCCCAGCACATTGTTTCACGCACAGTCACACACACCCTGTGTACAGTAATAGGCTAGTGCTGTACGATGTGTTGAACGATAGTTTAACAGGAAGAAAAATGACCAATCAATTGGGTTTGTAGCATTCCGTATTCTTTATTATCATTATGGAAATAATTGCTTATCACTCCATACTGTGTATATTTTTCACTTCCGAAGAATGTTTTAATGGGCTACATACAGCCGCACTGCTATTTTTTGTTTTCCAGCCCACACAGAACAGTTTATAAACCCATTCATGTCACATCACCACACAGCTTCTCAAAACCTGTTTAACCCAGAATGCATTGGCACTGCATTGTGTGCCACCAGGAGAGCATCCTATAGTATACCCAGAGGACATGGCAAAACACCCAGTGCAACTGTCACTGAGCTTTGTACCTCTGCCCAACTGTGCCAATCCCTTGTGTTGAGCTACAACCTTAGTCCCTCCAGTAACAGATCATAGCGCAGTCACAATGGTCTTCTTTTCACTGAAGTTATGATTGAATCACTCCAAACTATTCACCTTATGTAGTCCTGCCCGCTTGACTGAGTTCCTGATCGAACACAAATGTTGTTCTACTCCCGGCTGGCTCATTGACAAACAAGCGAAACCATAGTTAAATATGAAGTACATTTGTCAAACTATTAAATAATGTGCACAGAATTAGAAAGATATTTCAATTCTCTGTTGAGGACATTTTTAAAAACTTTTTTTTTCACGTAGTATAAGCACTCGGAAGCCAACGTTAGCATAATTAGCATTTCCATAGATAACATGGCAGGTTAGCTAGTTATCTTATTTGACTGTATCTAATGGTATCTTATTTGATCGTATCTAACCATACAGGCTATAATCCTTTTCAATTAAAGATCAATGCTTGAAAGGCAATGTTGTTAGACACAGAATGTCAATGACAAAAGACAGAAACTGTTCCAAAACGTTTCATGTCGATAACATTTGGATATTTGCATATTTTCAATCTAATGTGTGACAAAGCTAACTAGCTAACCCACCATGTTATCTCTGTGAGAATGCTTATTACGCTAACGCCGGCTTCCGAGTGCTTATGCTAGTTGAAAATGATAATTTTCCTCACCAGAGAATTACCATAACTTTCAAATTCTGTGCACGTTATTTAATAGGTTTACATGTCATTTATATTTAATCACCAATCACCTGTGTGTCAACACGCCAGAATTTGGAAAACAACCGCAACAAATTGCCTGCCCCCTTGTTGCCAGGCTGCATAAGGTGGATAGGCCTATTGATTCAACTCACCTATTTTTCCTTCAAATATTGATTTGGAAGTCAGAGTATGCTGACTTCCAAATGCACCTTGTTCTTTGAGGAAATGTAGGCTAGTCAATCCCTGTCCTGGTTGTCATGGCAGTCTTATATAAGACAACCCATTAGCTTCTAAACACTTGTCATCATGCAAATCATGACTTATATTGGGGTCTTAGTGTTACAAATGGTCTTTTGTCATATCCCATCCAATCTGCCTGTGGGTTAGAGGGGTTATTTCAATATAACACTGAAAGCAGTTTGAAAACAGTAAACATTCTCACTTTCTCATCCAACAACCTCTACTCTTAAACTCTCAACTATCGACTTTTACTCTTCCTATCTCTTCACCGGTGCTTTCCCTACCGGTCCCTGTATTACCTGTCCCCTCCCTGCCTCCCCCTCGTTCAATCTCTTCCCTCGCTCCCTCTTTCCGCTGACTGACTCCTTGAGATGGACGTAATGAGACGGGCCCATGCAGAGAGGGAGATTGAGCGAGGGATGGAGGGAAGGAGCGCCGCGGAGGTGTGCAATCGTAAACAAGGTGAAAAATAATCAGGGATTGGGTCTCTCTGAGGGCCATGCTCAGCCCAGGGCTCAGCTGAACAGGGAGCGATGGGACAATACATCACATTCTCGTTTAAAAATGACTCTTTACCTTCAGTCAGGTATGGTTAGGTATCCCTCCAGTATATTCTGTTTGTTGTGTTCCCCATCTTGTTTTCCTGTTTCAGAAGATATATGTTGAAAGATTCAAACTGATCTATGATTTCAAATTAGTCATGATAATATGCCTTTGGCATATAAGAGTGTTTGTGCCTGCTGCACATACAGGATAGATGTTTTAGCATTACCCACACTTGATAATGTTGTATTCTTATTCCTTATAGCCAAATTGCTATGCTTTGTACATTTTTTTTATTTTTTACAAATGATTCATTGTTTAGTCTTCCCTCAAATCAACTCTCATGATTGTCTGCACAAACAAAACACAATTTGGTTATTGTAGTCCTACATGCATTTGCTAGTTTATAGCACTTTTGAACTATAATGTTTAGTACATTTAAAGAAATTACTTTTTATTGGACAAAGTAATTTAATAAAGTATGATTTTCTTTAAGGAAATGCAAAACAGATGAGCCGTCCAAGAATATGCAAAAAAAATGGAAGAAGACTAAGGTCACAATCACAATGGGCACAATCACGTCCTGTTCAAAAACACAGACCTCCACAGTCCACATTTACTCTCTCCGTATTTGCCCAGGACAAAGCAGTAATTAAAATCTAACCACTTCCAATTGACTCTGTTCTCAATCTCTCCACCACAGTCTTGGCTAAGAACACACTACTGCTTGGCATTGCAGTATGTAACCGAGGGCCTCAAGTAGTGTTCTAGAAGAATGCAAACAACCCAACACTTTATAGGCCACCACCTCCCTTTCCCAGCCTAGATGATTCGCTTTAGTTCAAGCACCCACAAATGTTGCTGACGCGAGGGCAGGTATAATCAGATCTTACTGTGGATGCTGCCTCCCTCCCTTAGCCGCCAATCCAGATTGGATGAGTTGAGTGGGGCCAGCGTAGTCTGCATGGTCCCCAGGCCTAGTGTGGACTTGGAACAAGGTGTGCAGACACAGCACTAAGCCACCGTGACGAATGACCCAAGCTAACGGCCCCTGGAGGCAATTAAAAATAGCTGGCGGACAGCCTTTCGACCGGTTAACCCTGGAAAATGTTACACTTCAAAACCCTCTCCCAGAGGTACTGTAGGCTAGGTTACCCACCGGCTTGTCTGGGATACTTTGTTGGGGTTATTCTGCTGGTAAGAAGCTTGGCTTCTAAAGGGAATGAGTTGGAGTTCTCATCAGAGTTTTGGCTCTTATACTTTTTGCAAGTGTTGCTGAGTTACTGTGTGCATCTCAAATAATAGGCTACCTCATCAATGGTGGTAAAAGAGATCTTTGATTTGTAGCTGATAGCTATTTGTTGATTGGTTTTACAAGTTCAACATAGTGCCATAGTGAATAAATAGTGGCCATGGAAGAGCTATTAAAGACCCACTCATGATTCACTATTTTATGACTGTATACGGTACCTCTATTTTCCAGTGTGTTGGTGTGTCGATTCTCACTTCACTTTCAAGTGATGAATTATTGACAGTGTAGCTACTAGCCTTGCATTGAAGAATCAGTGTGTTCTGCAAATGATCTCTCAGGGTTTAGAGTAGAGTGAATGCTTTGACTTCCTTCTACAGTGTACACACACTTTCTTCTTGTAGTTCCAAGGCAAAAATGATCCAACCAATCCAAGCATAGTCATCTATATTTTCTTTTCACCGTATATATAGGTATTCTGATATTACCGTATGAGGTCCTGACTACTGCTGGTTTTCTGGTATTTAATTGCGCCACCTGAAGTTCCAGGTCTAATTCAGTCCTTGTTTAGAGAGGAAGATTTATTTTTTAAACCAGTGGCTGGCTTCGAATTCGAGATTTGAATTTAAGAGCTGTAGACTGTGACCAAGGTCCTAGTGATAGAACATCCACTTATTAACACATAAAATACCCTACTGATTTGGGATTTCTGCCCAAATGATTACTGCTGAGAATCAATTTAGCGGTTGGGTAATTGATTGGTAATTGATTGGACAAAAGGCCATTTCCACAACCAGCAGACCCTGTGGCTCCCGGGGTGCAATGGCAGGGGCCAGTGAGAACAAAACGGCAGGCTACTGTTTGTGTAATAAACAGTGCTGGTGGCATTTGTCTTTTGTAAAATATTTTTGGTCTTGTGCAATATCATGAGTACCAGATTATTCAGGGAGATATAAAAGTTTGAAACTGCAATAGATCTATTTTTGGTCATTCATTCATTCATTCATTTAACTTGAAAGTTATTCAATAATAACATTGGTTTCATTGTATAACAGTTCAAACAAAGACCCAAATAGGTTGTTTCTAAGGTATGTGGGGATAAAATATTTGTATTACCCAGCAGACTCAAGGGTATCATAAGGCCCTTCACCCAGTAAAATGTCTTTGTGTTTTACGAGGCCTCTCATAATTAATTTAGTGGGCTTTATCGCACAAACACTGAAGAGGCTATGGTCAATGGCTCATGTTTAGCTGGGATCCAACCCAGCCAGTCAACGAGTCCCCTTTAATCCTCCACTGTTTGCATTGAAAAATAAAACGCTAACCTGCATTGATTGCTTCCCTGTGTAGACGATTAGAGGATGCAGACGGCCCTATTACGATACGTGATTCCCTGCGACATGAAGATTTAAAGGTCTGTGCAATTAAAGACAATTCATCCTTATTGCCGTACATTTCATTAGTGCAGGTAGCAATCTGGGCTCGAGTCAAATTTGCAAGCCCGTGCTCGACATTAGCGGCCAATACCCTCAGAGGCCTCTGCCATTACAAGGGGAGAAGCCGGTTTTCCAGGAAAGCAATTATTCATTAAACAAGTGTGGAAACGAGGTAAGGGTGGTTGCGTACTGATGAATTACAGCGGCGAGTAATTTGCACGGTAATTAAAGATTGGGGGCCCATGCTGTGGAGGTGAGCATAAATCACATTTGCAAAGGTGTCGGCGGGAATCTCTGATGCACTTTACCTTACCGGCCACCACCAACCTGTGTGTGTTTCTCTATTTGACTTAATTGTTTAGCAGCATAGTAGAATTATCTATAGATCAGGAACAACGGAAGTACATAGCACAGTGTTCATTTCATTAGATTAGCATATTAAATTCAACAATTTGAACAGCAATATTCTATCACTGACAAGCTTGTAGCCTTTGTGTTGATTCATTTAGTGGGCAGTAATACTGAATGCGATGTGTACAAAAAATGCGGGCTTCAAATCCCTCTGGAAAATGACAGTTTCTAAGAGATGCAAATGTACAGCAGCCACACTCATTATGGTATGTAGGATTTGGCAGTTGTTGAAGATGGTAACCTGGTAAGTCGTCATCGTCCATTTATGTCTAAGTTGCTTTGTTCAAGGCCATTTCACAAATAACTTTAAGAATTAAATGTATCATCTACTCCATAATGGGGAAGCCTAAGGCAGCAGCGGCAATGCAATGTCTCCAATAAATAATGTTTGGTGGAGGAGGATTCATCCCACAAACTCTCAATGAAATTCTCTCCCATTCTCACATACTGTATACATTTGGTGATAGCTACCACTGAAATCTCTGTGACAAGGATTCAGTATGTTCCAGACCAGGATCATGTACCATATCTGCCAGAGATATAATTCTACATCTCTCTTCTTCCTAAAATATCTATTTTTTGCTCTAGCTTTACGTTCCTAATGAACTGGGGTCTCGTCTGATATGCATACACTTTCTGATATTCTTCTTCTGTCAGGCTACACAGCAGATACTTGCCATTGTTTAATTAAGAGGAGCTGCTTTGCCACAAAAGGACATACATATTCTGGGAAGAGGAAGGAACTCCTCTGCTGGGATTTCGTTCTTCTGTAAAAGAAAAGAGTGTGTGGGTGGAGGAGCAGAGATATGCACACTGGAAAAACCGACTCCCTCCCCTATCCCACCAATTCCCCAGTCCCCCTCCACACTGACAGAGCCCCGGGGGAGTTTGTGCAGAGAATTCCTCCCTCTCCCTGAATTCCATTTCCCAGTAGATTTTGCAATGAAAATGACTTGGGTGTTGCTAATTCATCTGGACCATTTAAGCAGTCTTCTTTAGCAGTGAAGGCTTTTGAATGAGAGGCAACCATTTTCTAGAACCCTGCCCCTGGATCTGAAGGTGTGATTTAAGGGAACTGTGGGAACCCTGGAGGTGTGCAACTCTTCAGGACCATAGAGAATAGAATAATCATGATATAGCATTCCTATCCATCATAGCATATTTCATGCCATCATAGTCATCCTTATCTTTTTTATAGAGAAAAAAAATGAAATACAATGGAACCTGTGCCTCCAGGCCATGCAGCAACTGTTTTACCAGGCAGTTCCTTCATCATTATTTCGTTAAAAGTTACTAGGCTATATGATAGGCCTACGTCATGTGTGTAATATTGTCTGGAATGACATCATTTGTTAAACACTCAACATCTATCTACTTTACTCCACACTAGAGGTAAACTCTTCCAGGAGAATATTCCTCGAAGGCTTCCTGGAAGTGCACGAACCGAAATGGCTCAATATTGTCATGTCAAGCTGCCGGTGTCTACTCCCAGTTTTAATTACAACACAAGCACCGTTAGCACTGAAAGCTAATGGAAGCTCTGAGACTATAAACTGCCAAAGGCACCGAACACCATCTGTGACCACGGCCAGACAGTTCCCTTGCTTAGCGCGATCAGCCAAGATCACACGCAAGCTCCGCTGCATCAACACTTCCTGTTGAGATCTGACGACGCTCTCATCGGCGAGAAGGGCTTCTCTTTGCCCGGAGACAAGATCTGACTGCAGCACTTCCTCTCTCCAGCTCCCTCTCAAGCGTTGGGGAGGGGAAGACCAGGCATGCAGTTTTTGCAGAGGAGGATGCGGAGATGAGAGAGGCTGTCAAATTTGCTATGGCACCTGATCCTCAAGATGGGATCATTCAACTGCTGCATGCCTGCAAACCAGTACACAGTGTTCCAGTCTTTTCATCCTCTTGTCTTGGAGATTCCCAGAAAACTATGAATAGACTTCAGGGGATTGTTGTAGTGTCATGTTTTCAAGTAAGTGGATGTGAAATAGTGGTTTCCTCTTACCACGTCTGCACATCTGAACAAGACTTGTTGTGTAGTTGCAAGGCTGAATGATTGGCAGGGAGTACGTTCTGGAGGGAAAAAACAATACCCCCCTAGTTTACAGTAGGAATGAAAATATATTTGTGAACTCACCTTAGATTGTTGTGGACTGTTTAAACTAAAACAGCCATATATATTATATTTAGGCTTAACGATGTAAAGGATTTGTTCTGAGCGAAGCCGGTTTGTATAGTTCCCTTTGACCTACAGTATTTTAGTCCTTCATCCTATATGGAAATAAGAAGTTTTTCTTTGACCATGTAGACTTACTGTAATTTGTGTACAAGGACTGATTTGCAATGCATGCGATGTCTATTCATAGCCTATGCCTTAAAGTTGAATCAAAAGAAGATTAGTAAAACACTGAACAACTAATTACAGTGTTACAAATGAAGATGTTGGATTCCCCATAAGCGTGTCTTCACATCAACATGGTTAAATAGCAGATGAGGGAAACAGTTGTGCCTTGAACACATAGCGTTTGGTTTATAGCCTCTTTGTGTGTCACAGGGTACATAAGGGAGGGGGAAGCTAGCTAGCCTGCCGTTTGGCTGATTACTTTTCGGCACTCACAGCGCCGGGCTCTTGGAGAAAGGGCCGGTGTGGCACCCAGTACGGCATGAGGGCACCAGGTGGGAGCCATGGAAATGAGAGGGTCTAATGTATTCATACAGGTGTCCCAGTACCCACTTCAGCTCAGCCTCTCACTAAGGCTCCTGTCTGCAAAACAAACAGGGGCCTATACTGTAATGAGGTCATCTGTTATTGAGTAGCAGAGTTCACAATGAATCAGTAGGCTGCATCCACTCATCATGGAAAGTAGAGAAATTAGGAAGAGGAGGGCGAGATTCATTGTGTGTGTGTGTGGATCCCCCATTTGGTGATGAATGTCGGACAAGTAACAGAGTGTGCGACTTCCCAAATAATGTTAATATACACAATAGTGGAAGGAGAAAGAAGGGGATTCCTTCTAAGAGGTAGTCCTATACATCTACATCTACTCTCTACCATAATTTTGTGGGTTTTGTTGTTTGTGGGTTTTTCATTTTGTGGGTTCCCAATAAAGAGGTTCCCAATAAAGAGTCCTTCTTTCCTTTGGAACCACCACTGATCTGTTCTAGATAGTTAAACATAGATAAGACTACGACATATTGCTACCATGTTGCTTTTGCCTATCCACACTTTACAGATTTGGAGTGTAGCAAAGGAGACAAGGAAACAAACTTATTGGGACATAAAAACGATCTGCCTGGTCGCAGTCCGCTGTAGATCAATACGAAACAGCTGATCAAAGTTGTCACGCCCTGACCTGAGTATTCTTTGTTTTCTTTATTGTTTTGGTTAGGTCAGGGTGTGACATGGGTGATGTATGTGTTTTTGCACTGTCTAGGGGTTTTGTAGGTTTATGGGGTTGTTTATCATCTAGGTGTTTATATAGGTCTATGGTTGCCTAGATTGGTTCTCAATTAGAGGCAGGTGTTTATCGTTGTCTCTGATTGGGAACCATATTTAGGCAGCCATCTTTGGGTATTTTGTGGGTTATTGTCTATGTCTATGTGTAGTTGCCTGTGTCAGCACTTGTTATATTTATAGCTTCACGTTCGTTTTGTAGTTTGTTTATATATTTCTTCATTAAATAATAGATGTATTCATATCACGCTGCGCCTTGGTCTTCTCACCATGACAAAAGTCTTCTCCTCTGAATTCTCTAAAGCCTCTGTGATAGGGTCACCTCAGCCAGCCAAGTTAATTTTTTTAACCTAAATCAGACAGAATACATTTTACCAGCTCATCTCTCCAGAGGACGCTGAACCGAGTCCTCCAGCCATGACGCCGATTGTTGTTCCGCTTCCATGGTTCCTCCCTGTTCTCCCCCAGCCCCACCCTCCCATCGCCCTTCCTCGAACCAAGACCTGAGCGCAAATAGAGTTGTAGAAATGAGCGAAGGCCAGGCTTAAAGAACAAAAGGAGAGGTAGAGTTCAAGGGAGCCGGAGAGATTAGAGACGTCAATCCCAGTGTCTTTTGCACCAACCAAGGCCCCCTTGTGGGATCAACCAGAAAGTTGTAATGAAAGCACAGGAACTTTTCTCTCCCTTCAGCCCCACAACCTCCTTCCCTCCCTATTCAATCTCACTGCATCGGTGTGGAGGTGAAGAGAGGTTTAGGCGGGGGTGAGTGGGTGGGGCGATTCTGATGCGGACCCGCAGAGAACTTTATCTGAACTTGTGTCGGCTTTGTGTCTCCTGCTTTCATCTCAGGTCACTGTCAGTGGAGGGTTTATCGCAATAAAAATGAGACAACCTCATTTTTAGGGCTATCAGAGGCCAGGCTTCCATCGCATTCTAAAGGATCATGCTTTTCTGCTTTCAGATTCCTTAGTGTAATGTCCAGGTCATGACCTGGGATGTTGTCAAGAGACTGATGCACACAGATGAGGGCAGGTAGTTCAGTATTGTCAAATAATTAATACGTGTGTTCAAACATTCTTGAGAGGAAAAAGAGGTCAGTGTGGTAGTTTACTAATTATACAGTATCATAAATGCAAATTCCCTCAAACACCCACCCATAAAAGTTTGAATTATAGTATTAGAGGTTATAAAAAAGAACTGAACGGGTAAAAGAAAAGGGCAGCCGTATAACAAATATTTGATTCTGATTCACCATAGTTCATTAGCGACAGATTCATCTACCAATACCACAAAACAACTTGGCCACCAGGCCTTGATCGTAAATTGAACGGCATGCCTTCATACCATGCTTTCATCATGCAGATAAAGAAACAGGCCAGAAAACAAAGAACCTGACAAACCCAACAAAGACACTACCCGCTTTTCTGATGTTCCACCAGAAATGTGACAGTTATTGAAATGGCCTGCTTTCATTGAAAACCCTGCTATTCTACTCATTTTAAATTGGTTATTGTCAATCTCTTTTCACCATTGTTGTTGCAAGCCGGGTATTCAACGCAGGGTTCTCGCAAATGATACATTCATAACACAACAATGGGCGATACAATAGCAGTGCAAATCAGTGTGGCAGCCGTTGTCGTTTCTGCTTCTCCTCCATTGGATGCGTTGTTAGACAGGTATATATTATGCTTGATGACAGTGATAGGGAGGGTCACCGGCTCATCCAAAACATCATTCGTTTGCTTTATATATTTACAATTGGTTGAACTGCGAGCCAACACCTAATTTACCACCCCTTTCACAGGGAATGAATCCATTTTCAACACATTAATAAAACGGGGAATGTCCGGCGCATGACAGACAATGCAGAGATGGCTTTGTTAAATGTCTTTTCTCCCCAAAACATTATCTTATGCCAGATGGCCAGATTTCTATTATATACATTTATTTTTTGGTTGATTTCTCATGCTCACACCAGAATAATGTGATGCTTTTAATCCATTTATCTTGGCTTAGTAAGTTAGTACCTACGAAGGTTTCTATTGATAATACATTTGTGTTTTACCCCAAAATAATTGACTGACTGCTCCTCTAACTACAAGGTTCTGTGTCCAGAAAAATTATCATAAAATTAACTGCTATAAATAAGAATTAGGGTGGATGTAATGCAACTCTAAAAGCGATCATTCTTGATTGCTGCCCTTCACATAGTGATTCCATTGACCTGATTTGAATAGAAACTAAACTAGACTAAATAAAAATCTATAATTTTGATGGAATGTCAGTTGGACTCCCAACATCCCACTGGGAAAAAACTGGTTGAATCAATGTTGTGTCCAAGTAATTCCAACCCCAAAAATATACTGCTCAAAAAAATTAAGGGAACACTTAAACAATACAATGTATCTCCAAGTCAATCACACTTCTGTGAAATCAAACTGTCCACTGAGGAAGCAACACTGATTGACAATAAATTTCACATGCTGTTGTGCAAATGGAATAGACAACAGGTGGAAATTATAGGCAATTAGCAAGACACCCCCAATAAAGGAGTCGTTCTGCAGGTGGTGACCACAGACCACTTCTCAGTTCCTATGCTTCCTGTAGGAGGGCAACAACCCAGCAGCAGGACAGCTACCTCCGCCTTTGTGCAAGGAGGAGCAGGAGTAGCACTGCCAGAGCCCTGCAAAATGACCTCCAGCAGGCCACAAATGTGCATGTGTCTGCTCAGACGATCAGAAACAGACTCCATGAGGGTGGTATGAGGGCCTGACGTCCACAGGTTGGGGCTGTGCTTACAGCCCAACACCGTGCAGGACGATTGGCATTTGCCAGAGAACACCAAGATTGGCAAATTCGCCACTGGCGCCCTGTGCTCTTCATAGATGAAAGCAGGTTCACACTGAGCACGTGACAGACGTGACAGTCTGGAGACACCGTGGAGAACGTTCTGCTGCCTGCAACATCCTCCAGCATGACCGGTTTGGCGGTGGGTCAGTCATGGTGTGGGGTGGCATTTCTTTGGGGGACCTCCATGTGCTCGCCAGAGGTAGCCTGACTGCCATTAGCTACCGAGATGAGATCCTCAGACCCCTTGTGAGACCATATGCTGGTGCGTTGGCCCTGGGTTCCTCCTAATGCAAGACAATGCTAGAACTCATGTGGCTGGAGTGTGTCAGCAGTTCCTGCAAGAGGAAGGCATTGATGCTATGGACTGGCCCGCCCGTTCCCCAGACCTGAATCCAATTGAGCACATCTGGGACATCATGTCTCGCTCCATCCACCAACGCCACGTTGCACCACAGACTGTCCAGGAGTTGGCGGATGCTTTAGTCCAGGTCTGAGAGGAGATCCCTCAGGAGACCATCCGCCACCTCATCAGGAGCATGCCCAGGCGTTGTAGGGAGGTCATACAGGCACGTGGAGGCCACACACTCTACTGAGCCTCATTTTGACATGTTTTACGGACATTACATCAAAGTTGGATCAGCCTGTAGTGTGGTTTTCCACTTTAATTTTGAGTGTGACTCCAAATCCAGACCTCCATGGGTTGATAAATTTGATTTCCATTGATAATTTTTGTGTGATTTTGTTGTCAGCACATTCAACTATGTAAAGAAAAAAGTATTTCATAAGAATATTTCATTCATTCAGATCTAGGATGTGTTATTTTAGTGTTCCCTTTATTTTTTTGAGCAGTGCATATTTGATGATTTGGAATAAATCTGGAAAACTGATTGGATTTGCAAAAAGTCATCAACTTAAAGCCATATCTATTTTTCAACCAACTTTCAACCTAAATAACATGTTTTGTTGATTTCACGTTGAATTTACATTAGTTGACAACTCAAATGTAAACCAAAACTAGACGTTGAACTGACGTCTGTGCCCAGTGGGATCAAAATTCCAACATAGGATGCCCTTGCTATATTTGTAGGCCTATCTTGCCATGACAACTGGAGAGAGAGCCTCCAATTTAACCATAACACGTTATCATGTTCACTAACCCTATCCACTTACGGTTATGGAAGTACAGTGGTATCAGCCGAGCGGATGATAACTTTGCAGACCTCCCTAGGCGTTTGATTAGAGAGTGCACTGATGAAATGGAGAGCACAGCCAAGCCTGTACTTTGACACAGAGGCAAGGCATATGAGAAAGGGGGGGGGAGTAGTATTTAATCTATCACTGGAATGAATCTCCTCAGCTTCCTGTGTTTTACCAGTGTGTTCCCTCACTGTGTTATATGAACAATGTTCCGGTGAGCTCGGGGGAATGAGCCGGCCCAGCATGATCCGTCATGGTCTTAATTAGTGTCTCTCGCTCTCACTGTTGAAATTGGGCTGAGATAGACAGGACACATTTGACTATGTTGTAACATTATCCAAAATTTCTGCTCAGTCATTTCCTGATCCTCCCCCACTCCCCAATTCCAAAGTGGCCCGAGGAGGTGTGGTATATCCCCAAAATAGCATGGCTAAGGGCTGTTCTTAGCACGACGCAACGCGGAGTGCCTGGATACAGCCCTTAGCCGTGGTGTATTTGTCTTCCCCTCCTGTACAGCTCAGCTGCTGCCGACCCTGCAGCTGGCAAACACCCTTCACTCATCAACTCCGGACTTGTCCCGTCATCATTACACACACCTGGTTCCAATCCCCAACTCTATCACTGTATATTTTCTCCCTCTGTCATTTGTCTTTGTCAGTCATTGTAAATGTTGCTTGTTTTCCTGAGGACTCGATCCCACTATTTCCAGAGAACTTTATTATTTTGCACTTTGGGTTTTGTTCCCAAAGTATTTTGTTTAAATATATGGTGCTTTAATAAACTCGGTAGTTCTAAACCTGCGACTGCCTCCTGCAAACTCTTCTCTACACTTGTGACATTTACCGACGTAATTAGTGCAGTAAAAATAATAACCATATACCATGGTTGTCAGCCAATCATTATTCAGGGCTTGAACCACCCAGTTTATAATAGACAGTAAATCACATTCCTTATTGGTTATTTTGCGAGCACTGTGGTCTGCTGCCTTGAGCAATAATGTGTTTTTTACCCCCAAACCAACTTCAAATACTTACAACCTCAAATACTAGTCAATTTCTCTCTGTCATACAAATACATGTACACACAAACGTGTGGTATCTCACCCTTCTAGTGAAACCACAGATGCATTTGGGAGTGCCGTTTGATGATGACGAATGCCTCATGTTGATCTTTGATCTCACCATCATAGAAAAGGAGCTTAGACAGAAAAATCATGGGTCCTCTGATAAAGGTTGTGTATATATCGTTTGTTTATGTGTGTGTACAAGATCTTAATTTGATCACTCTTTTGTTGCTGAGAATTTTCCTGTGCTGCAGGAAATGCAGATAAGCTTCACGATGTATAATTTCACTGAAAACCCGCACTAAAAAAACAGTTAAATTAACATTATTGCACTTTTCATGTAGCCACATTTTGGCAAGCTAATTGCCTAACCACCGATCAAGCAACATTATGGACTAAACGTTAAAATCCTTTTGCTGCAGGATTATTTAGCTGCAACAATACTGGTCAAATTAAGATCAAATGTATGTGTGTGTGCCTATGCATGATTAAGATTTAATGAGGGCTCTGGCTGCTGGCTGTGCACAAGCTCATTTTAAAGTATTTGAGAAAGAAAGGGGACCAAACAGGTGATCATCATTAGCAGCTGAGAAGCAGAATGAATCACAGGCTGTGACTCGTTCAGTCGTCAGGGAGCTGCTTCAATATATCAGGTCAGAGGAGGGCAATTTGAAATTTGACTTTGTAAAATGTCTTTGTGCATCTTGGTGGGCCCAGGCTGCAACAGTGAAATTGATGAGTAGGACAAAATGTTCTAGTGGCAGAATGTTGTCCAACATGCAGGTTGTAGGGACCATTAGCAATTAGTGTATTAGGACCTGGGTCTACAGAATGCATCAATATAAAAGCTGGTTTTTGTGCTTAAAGTGCAGGTGCACTGCTGATCCTAGAGCTGTGCTTACCTGGGAGCTCTTATTATTAGCCCTGGTGTAGCAGAAACCCCTGCAGCCCGCAAGGAACTAACTCTGGGGGCCCATGCACCCATCTCAAACCTATGTCTACATTTTATTTAAAAAGATACAAGAATTATTTGACAATAACCCAGATTTTTTTTATTTCCACATGTAGCAAGAAAATTGTTTGTGTTGTCCAATCTACATGGGGTAGTAGGTGAGACAGTTGTCATGCATCTAACTTGCCTATTTCTCAGCGAAGACTACAATACTTTGCGGGGGTCCAGAGAAACTGTGCTCAGCCAGTAATTATTAGAAACAGGAAATGGTGTCCTTTTGCTGGTTCTCCACACATGCTGTTGACTAGTCACTACACCTACTGTCAAATGAAATACTATGAATTGTCTAGTCCTGGAAATAAGAAATCGTCTGGCTAAATGCGTTATACAAAAAGTTCATAATCGACCAAATAATCTACCCATATGTTGTCTCTTCTCCTAGTCCACGCTGAAACACATATCTCCAAGCCTGAGGAAAGTTTAGGAAAAACATCTATAGGCTATCAACATTCCCTGTCTTAAAATGATTAGAACGATTCATTCCATATCTATACTTTTTCCAACTTGTAATCCTGACAAGTCCTTTGGTTATGCAAAACTATAAAATGAAATAAAAGTACAAAGCTGGCGATAGCATCACCAATGTTTTACACTGAGCTTCTTTAATGAAATGTTCCTTTCCCAGAGAATCGACAAGCTCCATTCCCCTGGCGGAGCATTTAATTACAAAACCCACAGAAGATTATGAAACTATACAGCATATGGTGAGAGGAACGGGTTTCCTTTGATGTACACTTATAATGGCAGCAGTGGGAAAAAGAACGAGACAAATGCCTTTACCTCATTTGAATCAAGAAGCATAAGAGAGAGAGAGAGTGAGAGAGCGTCTAAGTTCTGCTCACTGTTCTCTCTTTCATTGCTAACTCCACCACCTCCCTCACCTTTCCCATCACAGCATTGA
This sequence comes from Oncorhynchus tshawytscha, assembly GCF_018296145.1. Lineage (NCBI taxonomy): Eukaryota > Metazoa > Chordata > Actinopteri > Salmoniformes > Salmonidae > Oncorhynchus > Oncorhynchus tshawytscha. The sequence goes on from NC_056445.1 coordinate 18,266,830, forward strand.
GGCGTGTCAGAAAACGGCGGAGAATCTGTGAGGGTTGTTAAAATGTCAACCTGTTTTAACGCTCTGAGGCTTGCGGGGTGTCATGGCCTTCTGATGGTGGAGAACATGTGTTGTTCTGAATGGGGCGCCCTTTGTAATCGAAGGTGAAGCTCTGTGTTTAAAGGAAGCACTTGCTCGTCTAAGAGGACTACGCAAAACATGACAAACTGAGACGCTCGGTGCAGCAGAGTGGGAGCGTGTTAGCAGGCTTGGGAAGCCATGTCATTCAAGACGGTGGTGTGTGACATCGTCGGAAGCGGTGCGTTGCAAAGAATCGTCAGTGGTTCAGTAAGAGAGGTCATTGAGGATGCTGGGAGATGATATGAGTCAATCGTACAAGGATTGTACAAGAATAAAACATGTGTCCATGAAAATCTGAAGAGGAGCCAAATGAACTATATAAACATGAGGCACCTCCTTGAACCTTACCGTACATCGTACCTTCATGAAGTAGACTAGAGTACAGTAATGAATCCATATTGCCATGTCCTAAGAAAACAAAATAAGTAGCTTACTGTTTTGAGCCTAGTCCTTTCCATACAACTGACAATCTAAGTGAACATGCTGTTTTTCTATATTATATTGCCCCAAAGCAACTATACACCCATAGAATTACTGCACTGGAAATACACATTTAAAGAGCTTCAAAAAAAGCATTATTATTATGTTGACATTATGCCAGTACGCCACTCATTTACTGGTATTATTCTCGCAGTTTCATGCCTTTTCAGTTGTGATTTTATGAAGGTTTTTTCTCTCCTGGCTGTCATGTTCTTGGAACTCAATAACCCCTAGATTTCATTAGCTCCTCTCTCGGTGTGATGTATTTACTCTGATGACATCATTGTTTGTCTGCCCATGAAAGGCAAACAATGGTATTCATTAGGGCGGGGGGGGGGGATTTGAAAAGGTAGGTTCTAGTTGAGTGGGGGTGACATTGACTTTGAGTTTGTGGGCTTTGCATTCATAATGGTTGAAAATGTCCCATACAGTACCAATTTAGGATTTGTCGTTTGCTATGTTTTTATCATGTCATGGCTAATGAAATCTTTAAATGTACATTTTCAAAGTGTGTGTGTGTGTGTGTGTGTGTGTGTGCGTATGTGTTTAACTATTCTAGTTGGGACCTGAAGACCCCACAAAAATACTAAACAAACAAACATTTTGACCAACTGGGGACATTTTGTTCATCCCCACAAGGTGAAATGCTATTTCTTGGGGGTTTAGGGTTCAGGTTAGAATTAGGTTTAGGGTTAGGAGCTAGGGTTAGTTTTAGGGTTAAGGTTAGCTTTTTGGGTTAAGGCTAGAGTTAAGGGTACAGGTTAGAGTTAGGTTTAGGGGTTAGGGAAAGTAGGATTTTGAATGTGACTAAATTGGTTAGCTGTACAAGACTGTGTGTGTGTGTGTACACATTTGTTTTTTGTACACTATGTGTTGTGGAATAGCACATAAAGAGGAATCTGAAAGGAATCAATGTTCCATTCCACAATAGAGATAATCTAAGGACTGATACATAATCATTATGAAGCCTTATCAGCTTCATATTGTAGCCTACACTGTGTGAAGCTTAGCTAAACAGAGTCAATCTCTGGTTTCTTCTTCCTACACCTGAGGAGGTTAAGGGTCACATGACAAGCGTTAAGTTAAGACACAACCACAGTTTATTATTCGAAGATGTTAGCACTTGCACAGACGAAGGAAGCGTCAGAGACCTGCTGAAAAGTTATCAGCGAATCAGAAATTAATTTTAAAAAGTACTTAACTGGCACCTACCAACCCCATGGGCTAAAGCCAGTATTGTAGAATGAATGCATTTTAGCTTGCATACATTAACATAAACTTTACATGGACATTCGAATCTGAGCCTCAGCATTGTGCAACATAAACAAACTAACTGGATCCACTGGCAGTTGACAGGATGATTTTCAAAAGAACCTAAGCAAACGCTAAGCACACGAGGGGTAACTCATTTGCGCACCACATTCATTAAATGTGTACATTTTCAAAAGTATGTACCTAGTGCCCCAAATGAAAGATAATACCCTTGGAATAAAACATGCAAATCAAACATGAACTTCAGTTTTCAGTTTTGGTGCTACATTGTAGTCTGCCCTATACATCAGTAGTCTACATGTATTTCTCCTTGGATACATCACATTCTCTCACTTGCCATTGGTTGGTCATTGGTTGCAACTCTCTTTTGAATAATCCATGTTCCCTGCACGCAGCACCATCGAGAATGGCCACCCATAATAATGGCCACCCATTTAAGAAATATGGAGGTGTACATACGCCAATTCCAGTACCTGTGCCTTTTTTGTATCCTTGAAAATCACCCTGCAATGTTCAATGATTGGCTCAATACAATAAGGTTCACCAATTTTATATTTCTTCTTCTTCCCATTTTCTGACCACCATTTGATTGTTAAAAACTGGATCGAATTCGACTCGTCCCTAATATTCATTGGGGAAATTCTTGATATTGATGATACTCTGTTACAGTAATGATGCACAATGCATTCTAAGGGGAAAAAAACAATCACTTTACAAATAATGTTTAGGCAAAATTCACCATTGTAATCCACTATAAGCAGAACAATGTTAGAGAATAAAAAGACATCCTGATGCCCAATGTAGTGATAGTCATGTCTGGGCTTTTCAAAATAAAGGTCCCCTCTACTGAGCAATCATCTAGTAGTGTCCACTCTTCTCATCCAGATGTCCTTTGTTACCCTGTGCTTGTAATTCTTCCAGAAGATTCATAGTATAGTCTCCAATAGAGGGAGTCTCTATTTACAAAAAGGGTCGCTGCAATGTTCTTGAGTCCATGATGGTATTCCACAGGTAAAGACCCAGTAACATTTATTGATCCATCTGTAACACAAACGCATTTCCATGAACATCAGGCCATCCAGATTCCATCTCACAATTAATACACTATGTGCAATACAGCCAACGTCAGTGTTTTCACCACCCAGTTGTTGAGTTAGAAAAGGATTCTAAAGAGTGTCTTTGAAGTGTAGACATAAAGGTTAATGAACAGATTCATTCAAAATGCATTGTTTCTTCAGGAAAAAAACGGTGTTCTCACATTCAGTCCTTAGTGACTACAGAGTCAGCTTGAGGTGATGTGGTGCAAAGTAATCACAAGGCCTTTTGCATCGAAAGCTTACGGTTCATTATGAAATGACAATTTTTTTGAGAAGTTTACAATTCTTAATCTCATGACCTAATCTTGTATGAATTAGGTGGTTGGTTTTCTTTGCTAGTTTTAATGAGAAAAGGCAGTAAAGTGAGCAAAGAAAAGCTATCAGGAGATATTAGCGTCTTCACTCACAGTGGTCAACAAACAAAGCAAACTCATTAGGGTTCTCAGCCACTGAAATTACCTCTGTCACACTGGCTGCACAAGTCACACATGATTTTGTCCACTTCTTTTTCCAGATAGGGGTAAAACAATAATGATAAGCATAATACTAAATCAAGATTTGAAAGGCAGAAGTGCTTTCCCCTGGATAAAAATGTGCTTTTCCAACTAAATGCCTTTCCCCATCTGTGCTGGGAAATGATTTGTAGTGGTAGGCTACACTCAGGGGGAGGAAATTCCTTGAAGAAAATTGAAACAGAGAATATGTTTTGCAGTTTAGGCTAAGTTGTCATTCAAAATTTTCCTGCTCCACATTCCATATCAGATTCTGGCCTATCCTGACAGGGATGGTGTTTTTATCTTGAGGACTTGTGTGGATAGAATTTGCCTTATCGTACAGACTGAGGTTTTCTGCCTCCCCTAGTTTAATGCTGTCAGATACTCTCAGCACTTCGGACCCTTCACAAGATTACATTGCCCGTCATTAAGCTCCGGCCCTGACTGACAGCTCCTCGGCTCAGGCAAAAGTACATTCCGGAAAGGGCTTAAGAAACGTGCCTTGCGAGGAACACCCATAACACCTTCATAACGACGTTCCACTATCGATTCCTGCAGACTGTCTACCGACTAGGCCAGTCTGACAGCTGAGGGAAGCTGCCACGGGAGTTGTCAAGCTACATTTTTACTGCTGAACTTTGCAAAGAAAACAGGCACCTTTGACAGACTAATTTAGCTAATTCTCCAATCAGCTATTTGACTGTGGACAGGCCCGTTTTAATTTGTCCGAATACACTTTATTCTCTGTCTATGAATATATTAGCTTAAAATATAGTGGGGAAAAAATTGTGACAACCCCCAGGCATTGCCTAACTTCATATTAAAAAATCTCTCATAATCATATCAAACACACTCAGTAAATTCCACAGATATTTAGGTTAGCATTTCGCCACTTTCATATGTGTAAGGAGTGAGCGCCTTCTTGTTGTTCATATTGCAATAAATTCTCCCCCTCAATGAGCCATTTACATTTCCGAGCTGTCACTGTGATTAATGTGGTACTAATTTGAGAATAATTCCATACTACAAAGACAAAGAGCAGGCACCGGTTTTTGTCAGCAGAGAAAGGAGCCTACACGAGACAGATCTAACGGCATCTCAGTAGTCGCAGAAGGGGAAAATGAATGCATCGACTGAGATCATCGTCATCAACAGAAGACAGGAGGAATTAAATAGGAATGTGGCACCTTCTGAAGGTTTTTCAGGCTGCCTTCAAAACATTTAACTCAATCTCTTTCTGAATCATATTCAATCACATACATTGTGTTAAACCTAAGGCTGAGTGAAAACAATGAGCGAAACAGGCCTATAGCTGCATGGGTCAACGGGTGACTCATGAAATCTGTAACAGAAAGATACCCAACCTGGCTCGGCTCATTATTCATTGTACAATTATCATTTTCCAATCTATAATGGCTAAATGGGTTATTTGGACATGTTATGCTAGATAATCATTCTCCTGTTCATTCTCCTGCATTCTCAATAGGTTTTGCCCGTGGCAGGGAAGCACATTAGCGAGTAGATGGAAATACGCTTCCGTTATAATGTAAGGCAATTTTATTGAGACGAAATAATCACATTATGGGGAAGCAATGTATTTTCCATCTTCTAAAAGATGTATCTAGGATCTAGGATGGCAGGTAAAGCAATTAGAACACTCTCTCCAGCTGTTTTGTTGAATTTATCTATTTAAACCATAAATGATCCATGAATAGTCATTACTTGCATCCTAATAAGTACAATTAAGGAGCATGGTGTAAATCTTATTTCCTCATTAAGCAAATGTTCAAACTAATAAAAATGGTTTGTTTGCTGTTTCTCACCAGCACTTGACACAGTAGGATACAGATAATGTTTAAACTGTAATATTCAATACTTGCATTAAAGGCTATAGTCTGAATTCAGAAAACAATGAAGATTAACGTTGATTTTGGTTTAACAAGATTTTAACAAGATTGCATCACCTTGATTCGGTTCCGTGGCATCAAGGGTTACCAGAGCTGATCCCTGTCCGATGAGATCTTTCCAGCGTTCCGTGTGAACAAAGACAGGGGAAAAAGAGGAAGTGAAGAGATGAGTTTTAAATTTCATCCCAAGCGAAATTAACATGTGGGTGAGGTTATTATGGTTGATCAATCCATCAATACTGCTGCAGCAACACTGTCCACCAAATAAACCCCATTCCATTTTGAGGTCCCGACTAATTCCCGGATCGATAATTACAGGCTCCAGACAGGTGTGGTGTGGCCAGTTTAAATAATTAAGTACATGGAAGGAGGCAGAACTCAAGTCTAGGGGTCGTCATAACCCAGGGAAGGATATGGGCATTGGGTTACAGCGTTAAAAGCAAGTAATTGGAGTGAGTAATTTGCACGTTTCGGTCCTCAAAATGGCTCTGATAGTGCTAAGGAGACATGTCGGCCCCTCAGATATAGGCCCCCAGGGTCCCAGTAGTGACTGCAAACATGAGACAGTTTTAGCAATGGCACGGCAGAGTGCTGTAATTTCAGACTAAACCGTTTGACCTTGACCAATGATACAAATAGGCAAGGTCAATAGGTTGAGAAACATATAGGTGTATTTTTAAACTGATGTTGACTGTACTTGGGTACTATGAGGACTACTATGACCCCTACTATGTTGGTACTCTGTACAGTCATGGCCAAAAGTTTTGAGAATGACACAAATGTTAATTTCCACAAAGTTTGCTGCTTCAGTGTCTTTCAAACATTTCTCAGCTGTTACTATGGAATACTATAGTATAATTACAAGCATTTCATAAGTGTCAAAGGCTTTTATTGACAATTACATGAAGTTGATGTAAAGAGTCAATATTTGCAGTGTTGACCCTTCTTTTCCAAGACCTCTGCAATCCGCCCTGGCATGCTGTCAATTAACTTCTGGGCCACTGATGACAGCCCATTCGTGCATAATCAATGCTTGGAGTTGTCAGAATTTGTGGGTTTTTATTTGTCCACCCGCCTCTTGAGGATTGACCACAAGTTCTCAATGGGATTAATGTCTGGGGAGATTCCTGGCCATGGACCCAAAATATCGATGTTTTGTTCCCCGAGCCACTTAGTTATCACTTTTGCCTTATGGCAAGGTGCTCCATCATGCTGGAAAAAGGCATTGTTCGTCCTTTTGCTGAGAAGCAACCCCACACATGAATGGTCTCAGGACGCTTTACTGTTGGCATGACACAGGACTGATGGTAGCGCTCACCTTGTCTTCTCAGGACAAGCTTTTTTCCTGATGCCCCAAACAATCGGAAAGGGGATTCATCAGAGAAAATGACTTTACCCCAGTCCTCAGCAGTCCAATCCCTGTACCTTTTGCAGAATATCAGTCTGTCCCTGATGTTTTTCCTGGAGAGAAGTGGCTTCTTTGCTGCCCTTCTTGACAGGAGGCCATCCTCCAAAAGTCTTTGCCTCACTGTGCGTGCAGATGCACTCACACCTGCCTGCTGCCATTCCTGAGCAAGCGCTGTACTGGTGTTGCCCCGATCCCGCAGCTGAATCAACTTTAGGAGACGGTCCTGGCGCTTGCTGGACTTTCTTGGGCACCCTGAAGCCTTCTTCACAAGAATTGAACTGCTCTCCGAGAAGTTCTTGATGATCCGATAAATGGTTGATTTGGATTTTTAATCAGTAATATCCTTGCCTGTGAAGCCCTTTTTGTGCAAAGCAATGATGATGGCACATGTTTCCTTGCAGGTAACCATGGCTGACAGAGGAAGAACAATGATTCCAAGCACCACCCTCCTTTTGAAGCTTCCAGCCTGTTATTCAAACTCAATCAGCATGACAGAGTGGTCTCCAGCCTTGTCCTAGTCAACACTCACACCCGTGTTCACGAGAGAATCACTGACATGATATCAGCTGGTCCTTTTGTGGCAGGGCTGAAATGCAGTGGAAATGTTTTTTGGGGGATTCAGTTCATTTGCATGGCAAATAGGGACTTTGCAATTAATTACAATTCATCTGATCACTCTACATAACATTCTGGAGTATATGCAAATTGCCATCATACAAACTGAGGCGGCAGACTTTGTGAAAATGAATATGCGTCATTCTCAAAACTTTTGGCCACGACTGTACAGCTGAAATGAAATTCGATGGCTTGTTGCCACTGTCTAAAGTGCAATGTGTTGATTACGATGACCCTTACCTTGGTAGTCTTTATCTTGTTCCCCGTGGCGCAGCTCCATCCCTTCAGATCTGGGAGGACTTTACACTCCTCCCCATCCAGACATGGATGCATCTGACACCACCACTTCTGCTCCACTATAGAGGCTAGGGGAGAACAGAGACATCATTACAATGAGCAGCTTTGAGAGAAACTAGGGAGACATACAGGAACATACATGTTCCTTGTTTTACAAAACAATAGGGCTGGGAATTGCCAGAGGCCTCACGATACAATATTGTCATGACACTTAGGTGCCAATACGATATGCATTGCGATTCTCATGATAGTATATGTATTGCGATTTGATGTTCCAAACATATTTCTCACTATATGTCTGCTGCAGAGACGAGAACTACCACTTACGTTACCTACCTATTTTTGGAGTCAAATATTTATATAATATTGGCAAAAAAGAATATTGTGAAATGTGACAATCGATTCCCCCCATCACTACAAAACACCATGAGGTAGTTGTATTGAATTTAATGATAGCCAAACAATCATGCACAGAGGGTGGATACATTAAGATAAACTTTTTTGTATCCCACAGGCATGATTACAACAGCAATATTGTGTAAAGCACCTTTAGAAGTGACAGTAATTGTACAGCGTTGGCTGTATCATACGGTTTGATGTCCACCAAACTGTTGGAACAGGATACATTTCAAACACTTAACAATGCTTTGAGGAGGTGATCAGGCTCAAACTGAGATGAGAGCTCAGGTAATCCCTAGACGTATAAAAACCATAATTAAAAGGTTAAGTGCTGATCATTTTTCAGAGATCACCCGTGGAGCACTTTAAACTGGGCGCCATTGGCACAGCGCTTTAATTTGCTGAGAATGTCAATACTCAAATGTCATCGAATAGGTTAAACGCATCTCGTGCCAGACTTTAGGTGTGAACTGCTTTTCAATCCCAAACTGAGGCAGCTCTTTCTGCCTGGTTGGTGGTCTGACTGCCACATTTGTGTGGGTAAGTGATGTTCTGGGACTGACATGGCATAGATGTAAGTTAACTTCAAGTGCCTTTTTCGAAAATGTGAGGTTTCAAATCGCCCCCTTCCCTTAGGAAGCATAGTGATTGCTGTGTACTTTCTATTGATTTCAAAGCAGAAACGTGTGTTCCCTTCTCACTTCGCGTAGACCCAGTATCATGATACTGTACCTGGATAGAAAGCTTTATGGGAACAATGATACATCAGTCTTAACATTCTGATACACAGCTCTGTTAATCACCTACGTTCACTGTGCAATACAAGGGAACAGGTTTGGAGCCTTGCAAATTAATCTGTGAGCTTTGAATATGATATCAGGTGCACAAGGAATGCAGCAAATATAATGTGAGCTAAGCAAAACTGGGAGGGCTGTGAATTCACTGTTCTGTGGTCAAAACTTCAGCCTTGTGGAGTTATATAGCGGTTTTGTGGATGTCACAGATCCCTCCGGAACTTTCATTACGCACACCTGTCCCCTATTCCCACTGATTAGTACTTGTATAAGTGTGCCCTTTGGTTTCCATTGTGCTGTCGATTATTGTTACAATGTCCGTTGGTGCGTGTGAGTACCTGTGCTGTGTGTTTTGGGCTTTCGTGCCATTGTGGATTGCGCAGATGATTACGGGTCTCGTCCTGTGTGTAAATCATTGTGTGCTTGTTATTTATTCGAGGTACTCCTCGCTCTTTTGTTTTGGGTTTCTACCCTGTGTTTGTTACGTGTTTGTTTGGTCTTTGTCCCCATGCCTTTACACGGCACACCGTAATTTCAGTGAAATTAAAAACCCTATTACGCATTCCTGCGTCGGTCTCCCGAATCATTCATACCAACGTGACAGTGGATATGTAATGCTGAGTTGACTTTGCAGTGAGGCCTGTTGAAGTGTAACTAAACCTTGAATGTGGTTCAGAGAGGCTGTATGGTTTAATGCAATGACAGGAAACAGGATGCAGCAGTCAGCTTTATGCCTCAGAAGAAGCACATTTACTATTAGGGCTCCTGAGTGACGCAGCGGTCTAAGGCCCTGCATCTCAGTGCTAGAGGCGTCACTACAGACGCCTGGTTCGGTTTCAGTCTGTACCACAACCGGAAGTGATTGGGAGTCCCATAAGGCGGTGCACAATTGGGTTTGGTTTGGCCGGTGTAGGCCATCATTGTAAATAAGAATTTGTTCTTAACTGACTTGCCTAGTTTAAAAAAAAAAAAATTAAAAAATCAAGATATATGCAAATCAAGTACATTTCTTTCTACTGGCAACTTTGAAGCACTCAAATCTACAGTTCACATGCAAACGTACATTGATTTCATCATTAATACAGCATTAGGCCTCTAACGATGGACAGTATTGAAATTCTTATCCTGTACATTGAAAACCTCTTATGAATCCAGAAAACAGTTAACAGGAATGCTGGCGTACTTTGCTCACCACATATTTTATTTAAATAGGCAAGTCAGTTAATAACAAACTCTTATTTACAATGATATCCTAGGAACAGTGGGTTAACTGCCTTGTTCAGGGGCAGAACAACAGATTTTTACATTGTCAGCACGGGGATTCAAACTAGCAACCTTTCGGTTACAGGCCCAACACTCTAACCACTAGGCTAGCTGCCGCCCTGAAACAAATATATATCTAATTTCACACTTATTTCACGGTAACACATTCCCTGCTTGCCACACAATGAGATTTACTCCAAAACAAGGAGCAGTCACTTATACCCCTGATCTGTCAGTAATTTAAGGATTAAGTCGTACGGTATCAACGTGAGGTGAATCCGGCTTGGGCCAGACATTGCATTGAAGGCGCAAAATTGGGTTCTGATGGGAAAAGACAACACATTTCTGGGTGCCTGAAGATAACACTCATTGAAACGGCGCTGAGATTCACAACATCTACTTTCACGTCCTATAGGTACAGTGCCTTCAGAAAGTATTCACACCAGTAGAGGCTGCTGAGGGCAGGACGGCTCCTAATAATGGCTGGAACGGAGCAAATGGAATGGTATCAAACACCTGGAAACCATGTGTTTGATGTATTCCACTCCAGTCATTACCACGAGCCCGTCCTCCCCAATTAGGGTGCCTCTTGTGCTGCACACCCCTTGAGTCAATACACATTAGAATCCCCTTTGGCTGTGATTACAGCAGTGAGTGTTTCTGGGTAAGTCTCTAAGAGCTTTGCACACCTGGATTATACAGTATTTACACATTCTTTAAAAAATGATTCATGCTCTGTCAAGTTGGCTGTTGATCATTGCTAGACAGCCATTTTCAAGTCTTGCCATAGATTTTCAAGCCAATTTAAGTCAGAACTGTAACTTGGCCACTCAGGAACATTCAATGTTGTCTTGGTAAGTAACTCCAGTGTATATTTGGCCTTGTGTTATAGGTTATTATCCTGCTGAAAGTTGAATTTGTCTCCCAGTGTCTGTTGGAAAGCAGACTGAACCAGGTTTTCCTCTAGGATTTTGCTTGTGCTTAGCTCTAAACCGTTTCTTTTTATCATAAAAAAACGTCCTAGTCCTTGCCGGTGACAAGCGCACCCGTAACATGATGCAGCCACCACCATGCTTGAAGAATGGTACTCAGTAATGTATTGCGTTGGATTTGCCCCAAACATAATGCTTTTTTATTCAGGACACGTTATTAGCAGTATTACTTTCGTGCCTTGTTGCAAACAGGATGCATGTTTTGTAATATTTATTATTCTGTATCCGTTTTTTCCAATAGGTGCCCTTTTTTGAGAGGCATTGGAAAACCTCCCTGGTCTTTGTGGTTGACTCTGTGTTTGAAATTCCCTGCTCGACTGAGGGACCTTACAGAGACGAGGTAGTCATTCAAAGATCATGTTAAACACTATTATTGCACACAGTCCTTGCAACTTATTATGTTACTTGTTAAGCACATCTTTTAATCCTGAACTTATTTAGATTTGCCATAACAAAGGGGTTGAATACTTATTGACTGAAGACATTTTAGCTTTTCATGTTTTATTAATTTGTCAAAATGTAGAAAAACATAAATCCGCTTTGACATTATGGGGTATTGTGTGTAGGTCAGTAACACAAAAAAAAGATCTCAATTTAATTAATTTTCAATTTGGGCTGTAACACAACAAAAGTCAAGGGGTATGAATACTTTCTGAAGGCAGTGTGTATTTGGCATGTTCAGCTCATTCTAATAGGACCACATGGTTCTACAGCACTATAGGGAGTTAGAGGAGGAGTACAACTCAGCAAGACCATTACTGTAAAAGGCAGAGACAGTACCGAGTTGTCGTAAAGCACCAGACTCCACTAAATGTAAGGAATTGCAGGAGACCAAACTAATTTCCCCTGAGGATACGACTATATGGCACAGGAGCACTTCTGGTAAACACTTTTTTTTAACACATTTAATTACAGTTTAAGACTTGTAAAGTGTATTGTAAAGTTTAAGAATAAAACAAAGTATAAATGAGGCCTCTGTGGATGGCTATGACTAAGCACCTTGTGGTCTGAAGCGTTACAAAATTAACAACAATTCTTAAGAGCAGTTTCACTAAGGAAGACGGTGCGAGCTCACCATATAAAGATTTAATGATGATCTCAGTTTAACCTCCTCAGATTAGTCCGAGTGGAACAGACCATCAGCAAAAAATGACACATCGATAGAACATTAAATATTCAGCTGGAACGTACCATCTACACAGGACGGGGCAGCTCTGGTCGTCCCGGCCACTTGTCCAGGGAAGCAGGAGCATTTAACCGTTTGGGAGCGTTCTTCTATTTTGTTCTTGTTGCAGCATCGATGCAAAGCCACAACCTCGCAAGTGCCGGTTCTGACTTGATGCACTGTAGAAAACATAGAACAGATGGAAATCAGAATTAGCCACTTGATAACTCCGTAACTAAAATAACGCAGCAGTACTTCCACATAGCCTAAAACTCAGCTTAATGTCATAGTGCAGCACAAAAAAAGAGCCATAACGCAAATACCTTTGTATTACTTATGCTGTGTGACTGCAAAAAAAGTTAGAATCAAGGGTTCATTTTTAACAGGCAATGAAGTAGGCCTACTATATGTCCATTGTAGAGTTAACTTTGTATTAGGTTGACTAACAGCCTGTTCACATATTCAGAACACTGGAGGCATATACCTGTTAAGGGAGGCTACCTAATACTTATGCGGTACCCACAACCCTGAAGGTACAGAATAACTATGATTAAGCTTTCAAATAGTTTGCAACTGAAAGCATCAGCCAATGAATTAGTAGGCTATTTTGCAATTCAAAAAACAATTGAAAAATCACTTTCTCAGTAAGTAGTTTCTTACAAGTTCTCCAGAAAATAAGGTGCAGTTGCTGCAGTATGTTGAGCCAATTCCAGCTCACGCTACATTGTCTGAATTATTTAGGGACTGTACTGCTCCCTGCTCTTTTAATTACATGTGACATTTTCATGAGGAGTCCGTCCTTCTGCAGAGGCAGTTATTGCTCATTTGGTAAACAACAAATGAAAAGTGCTGTGGAACCTTCCCACTGATTGCTGTACTTTATACCAGGGAAGCCAGCCAAGTTTATTTAATTAAATTGCTTTTGCATGCCTTGTTATATTATTTTCTTTTTTCTATTAGGCAGAAATGTCATAGGAGGAGGTAGGGTATTGAGTTGACTGTATTGCAGCTGCATCAACACCTAAAGCAACACCCTCAACACCACCATCACTGGGACACAATGTGGAAAACTCACACCTCAATCAATAACATTTGAATGTTTCCAATGGCTTCAATCTATCATTTGATAATAGTATTATTGCTACGGTGAGATTCCTCAAACTAACTGTTAGGAGTTCAAGCAGATGAGTAGTCGTGCCATGTTATCGAGAGGTGTTAGGTATAGGCCTATAGATCAAAAGGCAAGCAGGAAGTGAAAAGGAGGGAGGTGGAGCTCTTTTTTGATAATACACAAGTTTTGATAGCGCTTCTGCTATCGCCGTCCCCCCCTGTCCCTGCTCATTCATCAAAATAACTGAGGCGCAATCGCTTGAACGTAGCGGGAGTCTGACTCACACTCTACTCGTATAAAAAAAGATATGAAAGACAAATACGTTTCTGACGGCGTTGCTTAGATCTATGTAAAAGTAGCGCCACGCTTCACAGAGAGGAAGAGTTTTTTGGAGTATATTTGGAGCTCTAGCCGTATGTATGACCACTGTGCTGTCCTGCTATGAAACAGAGGTTTTTTATGTACTTGGGAATGAGTCTTTTCCCAGAATCCCTGCTGGGCCGGTGCATGGGAAAGGAGTGAGTGAGTATATACACTGGTGAAAAGCATATTCCAAGGTGATAAAGAACTGGTGACCCATGTAATTGCTCTGCACTGACTGACTATAAATTGATTCTCTCAGTGTTTGGAAAGTGGTACCAACACTACAGTTCATGACTATATTCACTTAAAAAAATGTATATAGTCATTATTTCTCTCTGTTTGAGAGGCTTTTGGCCGAGTCGGTCTCAGATGCACAGTACAGAATGTCTAGATTTTTCTTTACCTTCAATCCATTCTGAATATGTAATTATAGAAATAGTGCAAGTGAAGACAGCCAGTGGTGCAAATAGCTTTTCAAATCATTGATCCTTATGGTGTTCTGCATCTGACGTCCGTAAATCTTGGGCCATAGATAGAAGACTGTTTTGTCATCATTTTGATCATGTAAATTGGTCGTGAACACATCCTCTCTCTCTCATAAGATACCTTTTATTGCAGGGCTCCACTGAAGCGGACAGTCTATGAAGTGAAATCCTCAAGGCACACTACAAATCAGATTAAGAAGTGAAATAAAATGTATTTTCCCGAGGTTAATGCAATTGCTGATCTATTCTTGACCAAGAAGTATAGATTGTGCTGTTTCAGAAAAAAAGAAAGAAAGATAGGACTCCCAACTCGTCGGGAACTGTGCTCTTGAGGAAAAGAACAATGTTTCTTTTTTGGGAATCCATTTGCACTGTTACCAGCCAACTGATTTCCCAACAAACACTGGAAATCTACAAAGAAGATCAAATGCACTTACAGACATAATAGGATACTCGCTCTGGGTTGCCTATAATTCAAATAGAATTGCTCCCGTATAATGGGGGGATAAGGACATTCTCATAATGTTTTTAAGTAGGCTGGATAGGTCGTAAACCTCTGGAGTGAGACCATGCTTCATTGGACATTTTATTGCAATGCGCTAATGGTCTATGACAGTAATTGGACAAACCATTGGACAAACTAAAGCTATATGTTTAGTCTCAGTGCTAATTGTATGTGTCCAGTGTTTTCCCATTGAATCAATACTTGCAATACAAGGAAAAAGACAGATGATCAGAAACATTCCTCCACTGACTTTACAAGGACAGTGGACCATTGTAGTGATAAGGATTGTAAAGGTCCTTGGATCTCTTATACCAAGGATGTGTATCCGGTAGGAGTGCCAATAGGGTCAAGTGCTCTTGTTGTGCCTCTCCAGTATTGCACCTTGGCCATGTAAACAACTCAATATAGTGGCAAATACAAGGTGAACCAGAGAGAGCAACTCGGAAGGCGAGGCAGATCACTCTTCCTGCACATCTCAGCAAATTAAAGCAGACACGTCAAAGCGAAAAGAGGGAAGAGTGTTTTGAAGATATACAAATTTATGCACCTTTTTGCTGACAGAAGCCACTAATAAAAAAAAGTATTGCGAGCACTCAAATAGGACACAAAGTGCATTAGAAAATCTATTTCTTTGCTTGCCGAAACCAACAATATTTACTTAGGGTGGGTTTTTTTTTCAATGGTATAATTAAATTTTTTCTTGTGTTCTCTGGGAAGAATGTATTTTTTTGACTTTGAATGTGTTCTGGATTGATTTCATCCCTGGAATGATAACAGGTTTACAGCAACAGAAATAACACCCGAGGGAAATTAGAGGGCTGCTGAAGCTATCAGATAGAAATTGAACGTGTGCGAGATTATTCTGATCCAATTCCGGCAGAAATGATGAGCGCCTTGAGTAAGGATCGCTGCCAATCAAAAGCCACATGCTGGAGGCCCATGCCCTACTTTAATTGGTCGACAGACAGAAGAAAGCTAAATATTTTCTGTCATGTCCACAAATGGCCATCCTGCATGTCTACGGAATCACCTTGCCAATTATCTGCAACAGTGGATTGTCAGTGAGGCTCCCAGTGTTGAAACCAATGATGTTGAAACATTTGAGTTGCCCCACACTTGTAATGTTACTGAGATGCCATAATTGATCTCACTGGGTTCTAGTGGTGTCCCAGCTCGTCTTAACAAGACAAGGGAAGTATTTAGAATGACATCTCTTTCACACATTTAAACCCTATCACACAATCCTTTACCGATGGAACACCAGGTGCATTTAATCATCTATGACCTAAGATAAAACATCTAGGCATACTATAGGCTATAACAAGTTATTATAATGTGAAGGCTCAGATCAGACATCACCTAAACTAGCAGGATGAATGTACAAAACATTAGCACGGAACACCTTGCTAATATTGAGATGCATCCCCTTTGCCCCTAGAACAGCCTAAATTCGTTGGGGCATGGACTCGACAAGGTGTCGAGAGTATTCCATCAGTCCGCTTGGCACCGGGGTGGCAGGTAGCCTAGTGGTTAGAGCATTGAAAGGTTGCTAGATCGAATCCTCGAGCTGACAAGGTAAAAATCTGTAGTTCTGCCCCTGAACAAGGCAGTTAACCCACTGTTCCTAGGTCATCATTTTAAATAAGAATGTGTTCTTAACGGACTTGCCTAGTTAAACAAATGTTAAATAAAATAAAAAGACTACCATACCCCGTTCAAAGGCACGTAAATATTCTGTCTTGCCCATTCACCTTCTAAATGGCACACATACTCAATCCATGTCTCAATTGTCTCAAGGCATAAAAATCTTTAACTTCTTTAACCTGTCTACTCCCCTTCATCTACACTGATTGAAGTGGATTAAACAAATGACATCAATAAGGGATCATAGCTTTCATATGGATTCACCTGGTCAGTCTGTTCATAATGTTTTGTACAGTCAGTGCACGTAGGCATCTGCCAAAATGAACTTAAAAAAAGCAATGAGCATGCTCCAATTTGTCCATGACAGCCAACAGACGCTCATCATAACACGCCCCTTCTTACAGGTGTACCGTACTGTCCTTACCTCTGTGACCTTCTGTTGGTCTAGCCATCTCCAGCAGAGTCACCATGCAGACCATTAGAAGTAGAACCCCTTTACTTCCTTGCTGTGTGTGTCTCTCACTCATCCTGCGAGAGAAAAACAGAGAGGGTGAAGAGAGATGTACGGCTACACTTAGTACACAATGGCTATACACTTGTACACAAGCATCTCATTGTCTACTTCAGCATCTCGCACGTCAGGCATTTAGGTCATCCAAAACATGGCCGTTGCATCTCAGTGGTCTTAAGAGACTTCCTCTCTCCACATAGCTATTATTCATCAACGTTGATCTGTAACAACTGGACAGGTGAAAGAAAATCATCCCGTTGGTTTCTGCCATATTACTTTCACCAATCGTGTTAATTTGGATCAGTGCGAAAAGAGGAAACATTTGACTATTGAGGTCCCGTGGTTCACATTCATTCTGCTCCTGCCTTTTCAAATCCACTTCCAAGAAAGGCACACCAAGCGTCCCTCTAGTAGCGTCTTCTCCAGTGTTGTAGGAGATGTGCTTTCAATTGCATCAGGCATCAGGCCAATCTCTGCACACCGGAAGCCTACAAACTAGCCAACTACTCAACTCTATCTTCTCCTTCATTATCTCCCTCTCTATCTTTTTCTGCCCATCCCCTCATCACCAGTATCTCTATTCTCTACTTGCACATCATCATCTGCACATCTGTCATTCCAGTGTTAATGCTAAATTGGAATTATTTCGCCTCCATGGCCTATTTATTGCCTTACCTCCCTACTCCTCTACATTTGCACACACTGTACATAGATTTTTCTATTGTGTTGACTGTACGTTTGTTTGTGTAACTCGTTGTTGTGTTTTCGCATTGCTTTCCTTTATCTTGGCCAGGTCGCAGTTGTAAATGAGAACTTGTTCTCAACTAGCCTACCTGGTTAAATAAAGGTGAAATATATATATATGTATTTTAAATCTCCAGTTTCATTCACTTGCTTTACCTCCATCTCTACCACATTTCCTAATTACCTCTCTCTCCATGACAGGAGCCAAAGGGCCACTCAGAGCAGGTGAGGCCCTTTGCCACCCCCACACGGGCCCTCACCATTTCAGCAGGGCAGAGGCCTTGACAGGCCCGTGGGCTGTGGCTCCACAAAGGGAGGAGACGAGAGAGGAGCCTGGGTTCTTCAACTCAGAATGAATCCCTTCCTTCAGCCTTACCCTTGCACTCCTTTTCTCCCTAATGAAGTGTGGTTGAGATGGGGACGGAATACATAAACCATTTGGCATTGCTTGCTATCCTTGGACAGGGAAATGATCAAATTTCAAAACACAAGACACAAGTGGTGCAGTAATTACTGGAAGAGGCGAGGTATCAGATGCCACGAGGCAGAGACAGTGACATGCTTCGTTTACCCCCTGTCTTTCTCCGCCTCGATCATTGACGTATAGATTGCGTATCTCTCACAGGGATTATCAGATTATTCATGTAGTTCATTTGATTTTTGCAATCATGAAATGGGAGCCGGCCTTTGAGTGTGGAAATAGTGATTAAAAGATGGCCGGTCGATAAAACAGATACAAGACGGACCACTCTAATATAGCACTGAGCTGCCATGGTGGCCTTGCACAGGATTCCATTTTTCAATACACGATTTGTAAAAATGGACTGTTCATTCCACGTCTCCCATAATAAGTGGATGTTACTATGACGCTGCATAGCTGTGCCAGTGTACCACACAGTCAGCCATGCACAGTACAAACAATCACATGATTAGCCTCTTTCTAGTCAACAACCCAATTTTCACCTTCTTCACTGAATGTTAAAAAATGATTGTGGGATCAGTGAAAGTGTTGATTTAGCAAACTATTCATCCCCTTCCTAGGTTTTCACTCCTCCTTGAACACTCACATAGACCACTACCTCACATGAGGGGTTTCTCTGACAAAACACAGGTCTGTGAAGTAAAGCACCATTTTGTGCATTGTTTAGTATTCTTGCAAAGCCTTCTCATTTCATGGGAAACTATGAAAGTAAGGGTGCAGATAAAACATTTAAAAAAAATGTGTGCTGGGCTTCAAGCAGCGGGATTTGAGTTACCTAAATATTCCACATCGCCACTGTGTGAAATTACTATTTTTAATTGTACTGTAGTTTTAGACAGAAAGGAGGAGACTCGCACTTATTTTCGAGTTAAGATAGTGTCAAAGTGCAAGCGTCAAGTTCTAATTTGTGGGTTTTATTCAAATACAACTTCATGTTTAATGCATGTCTTTTTGTCACAGAATAGACCCAGAGGAAATATGCATAATGTATGCCACTGATTGCTGCAGGCACAAAACACGAATATCACACAAAAGTTTAGAGGAGAGCAAAAACAAACCAAACAGTAATAAACCACATAGAAATGTACTGTATAATTAAAATATGGTTTGTGAGGATGAGTTTCTTTTTCTTTTGCCTCTACTCTATGGATGTGTGCTGATATTAACGATGCAATACCTCTATTAAAATGGTTCAGTTGAAGAACATAGTATTGTTCACTTGTGCCACCTCAGTGGTTTCCCTTAATTGAAATCTGTGTTCAAATTCATCTGGAATGGGACTTTTCTCCCTTTTTATATCTCTGTTGCAGTAAGGTCTGTTGTTTGATGTATGGCCTATGGAGTATAGATTTGATTTTCTTTCAAGAGTACAAAGTGCATTAGTTTAAAACTGAATGAAGCAAGAAATATTTTTCCTTTCCTGTGAACTCTGTTCGTAGGCTCCTTCCTGTTCTATTGACTTCTTCTCTCTCTGAAACAAATGGAATAGTTACAGACCAATGAGCAGGCTTTCAAAAGACTCAACTTGACCTTGCTGAGTGGAGCGGTTGCATTTGCTATGGAAGGACCACTTCACAAAAAGTTTTCCCGCTCAGAAAAAATGTGCATGTACAGCTGATCTATATGTAAAATTAGCTGAAGTGAATACAATGAAAAATAAGGGAATTGACTGTAGTATTTTGATTTAATTAAATAATGACATAAAGGTAAAAAAAAAGCTATATTATGTTGCATTAATAAGATGTAAATATCCATTATTACCTTTTTAATGTGATAAAATCTATATTTAGCAGGTTGTCATAAAGTCAGGAGTTGAATGTTAAATGCTGTTACTGTTTAATGACCAGCAATAACATGTGTCTTC
The DNA here is from genome assembly GCF_018296145.1 of Oncorhynchus tshawytscha. Lineage (NCBI taxonomy): Eukaryota > Metazoa > Chordata > Actinopteri > Salmoniformes > Salmonidae > Oncorhynchus > Oncorhynchus tshawytscha. The sequence goes on from NC_056445.1 coordinate 18,286,841, forward strand.
ATTGAGCACCAACAATTACCAATGCAAATATGACATAATGATGTAATTATGCTGTTTTTGCACATATTCATGTTAATTACTATATTCTACATACATATATGAAACTGTGTCATAATGCATGGTTTAGATATGAGAGCATTGCCACTGGTAGCAGTGAACTGAGTATTTGCCTCATAACTGTTCTTGAACACCAAATACTCTGGAGTACAATTATTGGCTAGACTGAATAGTATTACTAAATAGGCCAACTGTGATTGGATGAAGACCATATGATTCATTCCCATCCACAAGCTATGCTGGACTGCTTACGAGGCTGGTCCTCACTGTGGTTCCAACAGGTCATTAGGTCAGCATGTGGTTATGGTCAGCCTTCCACTGAAAGTTAACCTATTCCCCAAAATCATTACTAGATTCTGCCGAGCTCCTTGGCTGATCTGTGGAGAGCAAGGTCGTGTTCACAGACTTTGATAAGTTCCCCCTGTGCCGTTGTGGTGAGGAGAAGGTCGTAGGTCAGCCTTCCCCATGGACAGACTGATGGATTCTGACCCGAGGTAAAAGCTGGCACTCTACAGACAGGGCAACACACCAAGATCTCTTTCAACCCAGAGTGAGTGTTTGCATCAGTAAGTCTATTCAGGCTGATACAAGAACAAAGACGAGCGATGGAGTGTTCTCACAGCCAACGGGTCAAGCTGCTGCAAGTTCTAGAACTTTTGTCAGGGATGGATAGCATAACTAGGTTACTTTTTAAGAAACTCGAGATTCAATCATTTAAGAGCGGGGCTGAAATCTAAGACCACGTTTGCCAAGGGGAACAGATAGTGGAAAAGCTGTATTCCCTTGTGAAGACAGACTGTATCAACGGGATACATGTCAAATCATTCTGTCCTATTTGTTAAACCTAAAAATATTTTGCCACGTAACACATCACTCATATAGCCGGCTAGAAGGACCAAACTATAATAGTTTTCATAATGTGGACAAAAGACTCCGTCGACCTTGGCCTACATACATACTGTAAAGAGGAAAGAACTCAGGAAAGGGAAGACATTTATTCATCAAGACTTACAGACGTAGGATCTTAATTTGAGCCAGTTTTCTACAGCAGGAAAATAATCCTGCAACAACAGGAAATGGGAATTATAATTCAAGGACATTCTTGTGGGGCTTGAAACATTTCAAAGTGGAAATTACAAACTTCAGAAGTCTTTGTATACCTCAAATACATTACAAATTTTACATTTCCTGTATTGCAGGACAGTTCCCATGCAACTTAGAGATCAAATGAAGATCCTACATCTGTATTTACATAGTGGAAAGATCTGCTGAAGTTGCAAAGCTATCACACAGTTAAGCCACGCATGATGAGAGCTGTTCCTACGCCACTGTACTGTGCAAACCTCTTTGAGACGACACACAGTAACCCACAGAGGGATTTGTGAGGCCATAACAACAAAGAGCCCTGACACATTCGGCGAACAAACATAGGCTTTTATTCCTATAGACATGGCCCAACATATGATAAAAGCCTCAGCGTAATAAAGTGCGGTAGAGGGTGGCGTGGGAGACAGACAAAGCTGTGGATGGAGAGATTGGCAGGCAAGCGAGTGAAATCGTTAAACTGCAAAAACCTGGACTTTCCACTCTCTGGAGCTGGATTTGATACAGGGATTATCTCTCTATAGTCTCTCTCTCTCTAGTCTCTCTCTCTCTCTCTCTAGTCTCGCTCTCTCTCTGTCTCTAGTCTCTCTCTCTCTCTCTCTCTCGTCTCTCTCGTCTCTCTCGTCTCTCTCGTCTCTCTCTCTCTAGTCTCTCTCTCTCTCTCTCCCCCTCCCATCCTCTCTTTTCTTCGACCGTGACAGCGACTGTCACCTCGGACAGCTGCAGTGGGCCGATTGCACGGTCACAGAACAAGCGTCTCTGCTACACAGATGTTCTCCACTGACGGTATGAAGCGAAAGTAAAGCTTTTTTCCCGACCGCCACACCAAACACTTTTCATGAACCTTCTGTCACAGATCCTGCTTTAATGTGAATGTAAACGAGACGTGACACCAGTCATAACAGCCTGTGATTTTTAGGTCGAAACGATCAACAAAATGACCAAACCCTGTCACAAAATATTATCTGGTTCAATGTCTATCTCGAACTAAACGGGTCACACTGGCTAATGGCAATTGCGATGCATGTCCAGCAGAGATGAAAAAGACAAACAACATGTAGAAGCCTCCCAATATACTGTAAGTAACTGACATAAATGCATGGACCCCTAAATGCATGACCTGACTTCAGTTTGAACCCTTTCAAAAAGTTTTCACTTTCAAAGTGTTCACCCGTTACCCGACACCAACGCTGAGTGCCCTTTCCGAGTGGTAACCGTCCTAATGACCTTCCGTAATGACACTCGGCGATGTGAAGCCATTTGAGAGGGCAAGCTCATAAACGTAGCAGGCTGCAACATTCAACCCCGTCTCAGACAGGCGTACGGGGGCCAGTGTGATATTTCAATCCATTTCCCATCAAGTTCACTCTGGCACTATTACCAAATCAGGAGAAACCAGTGCATTCACACCAATGGATTGGACGGCTGCCTCTCTTGCTCTCCTTTTCCCACTTCCTCCTCCTATGAGTTATGAGGTCATAGTACAATGGTCTATTTTGGAATGGACGGTAAATTGCTCTCTTAGCCGAGGCTTCATGAATTATGAATGAATGTGGTCTAAACATTTTAGTAGTAAAGCATTGCATATCTTTTGAGTGTTTACTTTAATGAAGGGTAGTACAGGAAGTAGTCATAAAGGATGGGCTCCTTCACTGCTACCCAATAATGACTTCCACATGAAAAGATTGAACAGAGAGAGATGAATACAGCGGGGGGGACTATGAAATAGCGTCTTTGAGTTCTGCCGTTTACATTCACTAGTTATGCTCTTTTGTACGTTCTATTAAGTTTGTCTTCTTGATTGATGCGACTGAAATAACTGTAAAAAACCCAGCAAGAGCTATTTTTCTTTAAAGCATATTGTTCTTGTCTAACTTGATAACAATGGTAATATTACTTCCTTTTTTTCTCACCCATCTACACACAACACCACGTAATGACAAAGGGAAAACGTGTTTTTAGAAACATTTGTATGTGTAGCTGCGTGTGTAGTTGGAGGTGACACTTATTGTCCTCGCGAGTTTCAGCTTAGGCCTACCTCCTCGGGGCATTTCTCATGTGCACAGCTGATATTGATGATGAAGTGGTGATTATTGTTGTGGGTGACCTTTGTCGCATCCTCAGAGGAAGTGTGCATCATCTGCCTGTACTAGTAATGACCTGTCAAGTTTTGTGTTATTTACAGGCAGCATCCGCACCGCCACCCCAGGCTGGCGCTGTCTGCGCAAACAGACACGTTAGAATACAATCAAATTGTGGAGATAGATTATCACGCCAGATAGTCACTTCCTGTGCAATTCAGACACTGGTCTCCACCAGTCTCAAAGAGTTAGATCCTTGAAATATTTGTGTCCCTTTTATCTAGCCACATATCACCATTGTCTTCAGTGTCTGTCATAAAATCTATTGGTTTGATGTGGCATTTTTCTCATCTTTATATTATCCTGTATGTTTAATCATGTTGCTTTATTATGCTTTGTCATTTATTTATGGCAAGGCCTTCAGGCTGCACCGCTGTATCAATTACACTATTACAATAACATGTATCATGAATGTGAATAGATGAGGGTATGATGTGGGATGTCTTCCCTAACTGTATGCAGCATATTTCATCTCCCTTTACCATTCTCTCTTCAGAAGTGCAACACTCTTTATGACTATTGACATGCTTTGGTGGCCAGTTGAAATATTCATGTGCAATATTTTGTTAAAGCAATGTTTCCATCCCCTTACAACCTAACTCCAGAAGACGATGCTACAGAAAGAAAGCAGTGTATTGGGTAGGGAACATATGTTACGTCCCAAAAGGCACCCTATCCCCTATAGGCCTATATTACATAGGGCTCTTGTCAAACGTAGTGCACTATGTGGGGACTAGGGTGCCATTTGGGAGGTAACCATAGAGAAATGGCACGCACCCATAGAGAAATGGCACCACATTATGCCTTAGTGCTGCAGGGTGAATAGGTCCTAGCTGTTCAGCGGGGAGCAAATGACTTCAAAGATCTGGCACTTGACAACATGTCGAAAACGGAGAGCCACTTGAATTATCCAATCATGGTGAATGATGCAGATTGTTACGGAAGGTGTGTGTGCAGGAGTGTACATGTGGGCATGCCTGTAGTGTGTGAGGCCGTGGGTGTGTATATGTGTGTGAATGCGTGTATGTAGGCTGTGTGTACACATGCTGTGTGCTAGCATTAGACACTGTCATTTATCCTTGTATAGAACCACCTAGGCTTCAGAGTGTTTTCCCCCAGTATTTGCTTGAGGTGCAGTAGCAACATATAAAACAGGGTGCCAAGTGGTCTGACCTTTTAAAGGTAGGCCGCTTTTCACAAACACTTAACCACCGTATGGGAATCAACGCAGCCCAACAGAATCACCACAAGACAGGGGTTACATCGATTATCCTTAGAACAAAAGACAATGAAATGACCTATTATCTGCAATTACAAGATGGGGCTCATTAAGGACACAGTAAAGAAAACCGTTCCTGATCCACCACCATTGTTGTGTAGAATCCAAGTCGGTGATGCAACTAGGACGGTAATTTGGCACAAATTAGAGACCTGAACACCCCTCTTGGTCAAGGGCCCAGCCGGCAAAGACTGTTTTCAATCATGACATCCTTACAACTAAAAAATGTCATTATGACATCATTGCAACCAGGAACTGTCATGAGGGCGTCACATCCAACTTTGCCCACTAGGGAAAGTGACCTTCAATCAAGACACCTGGGAGAGCTGGTGTGTACACAGATGCTGAGGCACATTCACACCTGTAGCAGTAATATGGTTTAAACAAGCCTAATATTACACGTCATTTAAGGAGCTGTTGATGCGGTCGGACAGGAGAGCTGAGAACTAATTTAGTTCCAGGCACCTCAGGATGACATGTTAATGCACTGACTTGGTTTATATGTCATAGTAGAGTTGTGTTCATGGGCTTGGCTGTTTAACATCCCTCCAAACAGTTGTTACCTCAGACTCCATCTGGTGTGACTGAAACGACATTCCCTTTGAAAGGTCCACTACAGCCGTTTTGTCTCTCAATATCACATCATTTCTGGTTAACAATTAAGAACCTTACTGTGATTGTTTTCAATTAAAATAGTTAAAAATAAATACAAATTGCTTAGCAAAGAGCAGTTTCTCAAGCAAGAATTGTGCTCGGACTGTCTGGGAGTAGTCTGAGTGGGGAGGGGAAAAACTGAAAACTAAACTCAGCAAAAAAAAGAAACTGTTTATTTTCAGAAACCTTAACATGTGTAAATATTTGTATGAACATAACATGATTAAACAACTGATACAAGCTGATCAAGTTCCACAGACATGTGACTAACAGGAATGGAATAATGTGTCCCTGAACAAAGGGGGGGTTACTTTCAAAATCAAAAGTAACTGTCAGTATCTGGTGTGGCCACCAGCTGCATTAAGTACTGCAGTGCATTTCCTCCTCATGGACTGCACCAGAGTTGCCAGTTCTTGCTGTGAGATGCTACCCCACTCCTCCACCAAGGCACCTGCAAGTTCCCAGACATTTCTGGGGGGAATGGCCCTAGCACTCACCCTCTGATCCAACAGGTACCAGATGTGCTCAACGAGATTAAGATCCGGGCTCTTCACTGGCCATGGCAGAACACTGACATTCCTGTCTTGCAGGAAATTACGCACAGAATTAGCAGTATGGCTGGTGGCATTGTCATGCTGGAGGGTCATGTCAGGATGAGCCTGCAGGAAGGGTACCACATGGGGGAGGAGGATGTCTTCCCTGTAATGCACAGCGTTGAGATTGCCTGCAATCCCACAACTGTGGGTTTGTGCCCATAGGCAACATTGTTGCCTGTGATGTCTGGTGAGGACCTGCCTTACAACAGGCCAACAAGCCCTCAGTCCAGCCTCTCTCAGCCTATTGCAGACAGTCTGAGCACTAATGGAGGGATTGTGCGTTCCTGGTGTAACTCGGGCAATTGTTGTTGCCATCCTGGACCTGTCCTGCAGGTGTGATGTTCGGATGTACCGATCCTGTGCAGGTGTTGTTACACGTGGTCTGCCACTGCGAGGATGATCAGCTGTCTGTCCTGTCTCGGGTATCTCACAGTAAGGACATTGCAATTTATTGCCCTGGCCACATCTGCAGTCCTCATGCCTCCTTGCAGCATGCCTAAGGCATGTTGATGCAGATGAGCAGGGTCCCTGGGCATCTTTCTTTTGGTGTTTTTCAGAGTCAGTAGAAAGGCCTCTTTAGTGTCCTAAGTTTTCATAACTGTGACCTTAATTGCCTACTGTCCTGTAAGCTGTTAGTGTCTTAACGACCGTTCCACAGGTGCATGTTGATTAATTGTTTATGGTTCATTGAACAAGCATGGGAAACAGTGTTTAAACCCTTTACAATAAAGATCTGTGAAGTTATTTGGACAGGGTCCTGAAAGACAGGGTGCTGAAAAAGGGACGTTTCTTTTTTTGCTGAGTTTAGCTCTTATTGACAGATTGGGTTGGAACACTCTCTTATTGGTCTATTAACTCATTTGATGACAGCAGGCAGGCAGACAGAAATTTCAGTCACTCTTTCCAAACAGCTATTACACTAAAAAGGTCCTTAATCATAATTTTCACAATCTCACAGCATTATTTCAACCTCATTGTGTGGAAATGTATATAAAACACAGGATAATCACATTTTTGACTGCACTGGGCCTTTAAAGTTAAGATATTGTACCGGTAAATAACTACACAATGTATCCCCCCGGGGGCCGCATCCGGCATTCAAAGTCACAGGCTCAATTTTCTTAGCCTAACTTGGTGTGATCGGAAACCAAAAATTCCCACCTCGGATTAACGGAAGCCAATAAGCAAGAGGAAACATGAATAGAGTGTCTAAGCTGTGCTCGGGCGCGCTGAGCTCCTCTTTGATGGGAAAGAGAAGGTGAAAAGTGAGGAGTCAGAGCGAGGGAGCCCTCTATTTTTAGGAGCCTGATGAAACTTCATTTCCGTACCAAGGATAGGCGAGAAGTGACAGGTGATTATTTAATGCCTTTAATTAGCCACAGAGACTGACTGTTCTACCTGTTAGCCAATTATCTTCTGAGCACTCTGCACCCGACTCTTAATAACTTTGTAACTGAAGCTGTAATATATCACTTCCTGGAAAACATGGAACTGAATATGTTGCTTTATTGCGCAGTAAACCGTAGCCAGGGATGGGGAAATGATGCACAGCATATAATGGGTAGTACTGTATGTTGTTTGGTACTGAAGTTTTCATTTTGAAGTATTCAAGATGTAAGAATTTCTAAGACAATGGTAGGGCTTTATTATGCTATCTGTACCAACTACCTTGGTGACGGATTAACTGTATAAAAAGGTGTTGTAAAGCACCCTGCCTGCCACATTGTCAAGCTGTCCAAGAACCGTTAGGTGTGATTTTACAGTACCTCAGTTGCAATAGAAACACCTTGCAGAAAATGTCATCATATCATTATCATTCATCAAGATCATGTGCATAATCAAGCCGGTGATTAGCCTGACATGATTCTGTAGAAGAGTTGCTGTCTTCATCTGAGGTTATATACAGTAGCGTAATTGTAACTGTAGCTATTGGAGATGCTATTCAAAAGAGTGACTGGAGATTTCTGTTCTGCTGTCCTTGCCTGCCTGCAAGTGGAGAGACCTTGTGGAGCAATGTTTCAACGGCTCCTTCTTTCGCCCATTGAAGCTGGAGCACCCTTTGTTCAGAGGTTCAAGTTAAGACTGATAGGGGGGAGAGACAAGGTGAGCAGCCCTTCCCCAGAATAGAACTTAACTGTGTGTGTGTCTGTGTTTTCTCTGTGTGTGTGTGTGTGTAAACTCAAGCCCATCTACCATAAGAATGGCTGACAAATTCAGCCAATGTCACCCTCAATGCTTTTCTGTTCATTCCCTCAGTGTGTGTGTGTGTACACATGTGCATGTGAGTGTGTGTGACCCTGACAGCTTATCAAACCCAGGCTTCAAAACCTTTCTTCGGTGATAATTTGTAGGTCAGTGCCATTGACCATTCCGAATGCATAGCCTATGACAAGCTTTGCCAGAGCAGGCCATGAATCAACAACACCTCTCATTCTCTTTCTCTTACTTGTGTCAACCTCCCTCACATGTCAGCACAGCTACATAGGCATAGGGCTGGAGTGGGTGGCTGGGGCAAACCAGGCATTGATTTAGATTAGCGAGGCAGACTCCTTGAAGTCCAGAAGGGAATCAGGGTGTGTTCAAATGGAACAAGCAGGCCTTATTTTAATGGGGGTGGGTCTATTTAATTACACAGAGAGCGATTGAGCAGCTTTAAAATGAAATGGTACACTTTTTCTTCCTTCTCCTCTCCCCTCCCTCTCCCCCCTCCCTCCCTCCATCTCCCCCTCTCTCTCCCCCCTCTCCGTCTCTCTCTCTCCCTCCCTCCGTCTCCCTCCCCTCCCTCCCTCCGTCTCCTCTCTCCCCCTCCCTCCGTCTCCTCTCTCCCCCTCCCTCCGTCTCCTCTCTCCCCCTCCCTCCGTCTCCTCTCTCCCCCTCCCTCCGTCTCCTCTCTCCCCCTCCCTCCTCCCCTCCCTCCCTCCGTCTCCCTCTCTCCCCTCCCTCCGTCTCCCCTCTCTCCTCTCCCCTCCCTCCGTCTCCTCTCTCCCTCCCTCCGTCTCCTCTCCCCCTCCCTCCCTCCGTCTCCTCTCTCCCCCTCCCTCCGTCTCCTCTCTCCCCCCCTCCGTCTCCTCTCTCCCCCTCCCTCCGTCTCCCTCTCTCCCCTCCCTCCGTCTCCTCTCTCACCTCCCTCCATCTCCTCTCTCCCCTCCCTCCGTCTCCTCTCTCCCCCTCCCTCCGTCTCCTCTCTCCCCTCCCTCCGTCTCCTCTCTCACCTCCCTCCGTCTCCTCTCTCCCCCTCCCTCCGTCTCCTCTCTCCCCCTCCCTCCGTCTCCTCTCTCCCCCTCCCTCCGTCTCCTCTCTCCCCTCCCTCCGTCTCCTCTCTCACCTCCCTCCGTCTCCTCTCTCCCCTCCCTCCGTCTCCTCTCTCCCCCTCCCTCCGTCTCCTCTCTCCCCTCCCTCCGTCTCCTCTCTCACCTCCCTCCGTCTCCTCTCTCCGTCTCCCTCTCCCCTCCCTCCGTCTACTCTCTCCCCTCCCTCCAACTCCTCTCTCTCCTATCCCCCTCCCTCCCTCCGTCCGTCTCATCTCTCCCCTCCCTCAGTCTCCTCTCTCCCCTCCCTCCATCTCCCCCATCCCTCCTTCTCATCTCCCCCTCCCTCCATCTCCTCTCTCCCCCTCCATATCACATCTCTCCCTCTCCTCTCCCTCTACCCCCTCCCTCCCTCTTTCTTCCATTTACATCCAGGAACAACGAAGCAGAAGTTATTTGAGCTCGTGCTCTCGCGGGGGTTATAATCCGGCCTAAGTGACAGGCTAATTTGTGGTATTAGATTACTTTCATTGGCGCGTTTCGTTGGGGCCTCCTTTGAACGCAAAGGGGCATAAACGGCTGCTCTGCATGGATGGCCACGGTGACTAGTGTGCTGTTCATCGGGGCTGTCAAGGGGGCTATCACAACACCGAGGAGTCACACACACCTGCTCATCGCCTTGTTCCAATGCCTTGATGACTCACTATGAAAAAATGTATACATGGATTCTACACAGATGATGTGGCACATTAAAATGTTGTCCTTTTAGCAGGTGTCTGACATTGCATTGCAGTACTATGCAAGTGGCTCCCATCAGCTATGTTAGACATTGACAGAAGACTCTTACAGAGCTTGAGTGTAACATTTAGGGATCATTAAGTAGACCACTTGGACAAGCATCCGTTCAGTCTACATCAGCTGTCTAAAATCTTTATGAAAATGGTCCAGAAATTAAAAATGACCTGCCTAGCTAGTCATCTCAAATGAGGATCCACCAGAACAAGGTGTCACTCATTACCAAACTATAGGAGACCACACACACACACACAAACAGAAAGAGAGAGAGCGAGAGACAGAGACAGAGAGACAGAGACAGAGAGAGAGAGAGAGAGAGACAGAGACAGAGAGACAGAGACAGAGAGAGAGACAGAGAGAGAGAGACAGGCACACACAGAGAGACAGAGACAGAGAGAGACAGAGAGAGAGACAGAGAGAGAGACAGGCACACACAGAGAGACAGAGACAGAGACAGAGACAGAGAGAGAGACAGAGAGAGAGACAGAGAGAGAGACAGAGAGAGACAGGCACACACAGAGAGACAGAGAGAGAGAGACAGGCACACACAGAGAGACAGAGACAGAGAGAGAGACAGAGAGAGAGAGACAGGCACACACAGAGAGACAGAGACAGAGAGAGAGACAGAGAGAGAGACAGAGAGAGAGAGACAGGCACACACAGAGAGACAGAGACAGAGAGAGAGACAGAGAGAGAGAGACAGGCACACACAGAGAGACAGAGACAGAGAGAGAGACAGAGAGAGAGAGACAGGCACACACAGAGAGACAGAGACAGAGAGAGAGACAGAGACAGAGAGACAGGCACACACAGAGAGACAGAGACAGAGAGAGAGACAGAGAGAGAGAGACAGGCACACACAGACAGAGACAGAGACAGAGAGAGAGACAGAGAGAGAGAGACAGGCACACACAGAGAGACAGAGACAGAGAGAGAGACAGAGAGAGAGAGACAGGCACACACAGAGAGACAGAGACAGAGAGAGAGAGAGAGACAGGCACACACAGAGAGACAGAGACAGAGAGAGAGACAGAGAGAGAGAGACAGGCACACACAGAGAGACAGAGACAGAGAGAGAGACAGAGAGAGAGAGACAGGCACACACAGAGAGACAGAGACAGAGAGAGAGACAGAGAGAGAGAGACAGGCACACACAGAGAGACAGAGAGAAGCAAAAAAATAAGCAAACATTTCTTAAAGTCACAATGGGGAACGTGTCTAAGTCAAGTTATTGCAGGAGACCATTCAGAATGTCAGAGGCCAGAACAAGTAATTAAAGGCAATAGAAAAATGAGGATTAGTTGGAATTAATCCCCAACTCTTCCCATTTTCTAGGCTGAAAACACTGAAATGGAACGATATGGAAATGTAGCTGAGCATGGCAGAACTAATGGGGCTGCAGCTTCTCCCTGAAATGAGAAGTAGCTAATGGATGGCCAGGCCTGGATAAGATGGCTGAGCGAGATTGCATGTGGATTTAAATGATTAGGAACATGGTGGCCGGGGCTCTCTTTGTGCAGAGAAAAGTCATATGTAACAATGAATGCTAAAATATGAAATCCGCCATTTAAGGTATACATTTTATTTTCTCTTATTCAAAATACAGGCCATGTGACCCAGAGACACAATCCATTCTGGAAATGCATGTCATTTAAATGTATTATTTATAAGGGGGGGAGGGGTGATAATGGCCATTTGCGTGGCATGTAACAGCGAGCGTCTGCAAACAATTCCTTGCAACGTTAAATACATTTATCGACATGATACTTAGATGTTAACAGGTTGTAGTTTTTATTTTTATTTTTTTTACTCAGCCAGCTGTAGCTTCTATTGTGTGCACAGTATTTAAGACTCACACACACAGCTTGTTGAAAGCAAAAGCAGCGTACTCTAGTCTGAGTCGACATCAGAGACAAACACTAGCAGCCTCAGTAGATGGGTGGTTGGGTGTTTAGAAAGACAAGATGGGGAATGTGATGGGCTCTGACACTCAAATGGAGAGCTGATCGCTGTGGATCAGAACAGGCTCCACCTTCATTTACAACCAGGAATAGGAAACTGGAAGCAGTGCTCGATGCTCAATGCTCTGTCGGGAGGGACTGGAGCATACAGCCTGACTATTTCACTGTTCCGTACAGCTGCGACCAAGTTGGACAGGTGCGGGCCGATAATTGGTTGCCGTGTCGACGGGAAGCACGCCGAGCCTGTCTCCAGGAGCTCATTACTATCACTCAGAACACGTCTAACCCCCCCCCAAACTGGAGCAAACCTCCAAATGACTAAACTGATTTCTGTGTGGGACATCACTTATTAATTAATATGAGGTGCCACTGTTTAAGGAGAGCATCAAATACAGAGCAGCGGCAGCCATCTTTGATGGGTGATCAATGACCAGGCTGTTAATCTGTTTGTGGCCTGTTTCTAGAATGTTCTAATAGGACTGATTTAAAACATGATTTACAGTATATGAACCTGAAAGTGATTTAGACATGCAGTTTGGAGCATATATGTCCTACAGGTTCCACCACCCTATAGTGCCATTGTTCTCTGAACCATTCTAGACCAGTGGTCACCAACCGGTCCATCTTCAAGTCGATCACCAAACATTTCTGTTGAAAAGCCAACGATAAAGCCCTGCGCTCCTATTTAAAAAAAGGTTTGTCTTGCACTGTTGACGGTAGGTGCACTTGATTCAGAAGCCCTGCTGTGCACCAAGTAGGCAAAGTGTTCCCATTTTGAACCATTTCATTGGTCTGAAAGGACAAACTCCACCTACCTGGCAGACCAGGAGAGCTGTGGCTAAATCAAGTGCACTTACTGTGCTGGCCAATCGGATAGCTCAAATCAACATGCCTCCCTACAATTTCCACAACCCCACAGCAAAGTTTGATACAAGCCTACGTGAGATTTCAGAACTTTGAAAACCCATGACCAGAGAGAGACTGTCAAAGATTACAGCAAAGAGCTGATGTTTTTATCAGGGAGTTCAAGTTTTCATTCAACACTGTTTTTATTAAACACTGTCAACACTGTTTTCATTCAACACTGTCAACACTGTTTTCATTCAACACTGTCAACACTGTTTTCATTCAACACTGTTTTCATTCAACACTGTCAACACTGTTTTCATTCAACACTGTCAACACTGTTTTATTCAACACTGTCAACACTGTTTTCATTCAACACTGTTTTCATTCAACACTGTCAACACTGTTTTCATTCAACACTGTCAACACTGTTTTTATTCAACACTGTCAACACTGTTTTCATTCAACACTGTTTTTATTCAACACTGTCAACACTGTTTTCATTCAACACTGTCAACACTGTTTTCATTCAACACTGTCAACACTGTTTTCATTCAACACTGTTTTCATTCAACACTGTCAACACTGTTTTCATTCAACACTGTCAACACTGTTTTATTCAACACTGTCAACACTGTTTTTATTCAACACTGTCAACACTGTTTTCATTCAACACTGTCAACACTGTTTTCATTCAACACTGTCAACACTGTTTTCATTCAACACTGTCAACACTGTTTTCATTCAACACTGTCAACACTGTTTTTATTCAACACTGTCAACACTGTTTTCATTCAACACTGTCAACACTGTTTTCATTCAACACTGCCAACACTGTTTTTATTCAACACTGTCAACACTGTTTTTATTCAACACTGTCAACACTGTTTTCATTCAACACTGTCAACACTGTTTTCATTCAACACTGTCAACACTGTTTTTATTCAACACTGTCAACACTGTTTTCATTCAACACTGTCAACACTGTTTTCATTCAACACATTAACGAAACATAAAAGGCTCTTTTGCCTACTTCCACTCGCGCTGCAGCTGCAATGTATGAGTATGTAAACAGCATAGACTTTACGTCCGTCCCCTCGCCCCGGGCGCGAACCACGTGCACACGCCAACAGTCACCCCTCGAAGCATCGTTACCCATCGCTCCACAAAAGCCGCAACCCTTGCAGAGAAAGAGGAATCACCAGTTCAAGGTCTTATTATCAGCAGCTCGTAGGGTCTATTTTAATAGCAAGGAATATTTAACTTTCTCTGGTCATAGGAACAACATGAATTTGTGTATGAGGCAGAAATAATGCAGTGCGACTCGAGTTTCGCCGTCAGGTGGAAGATGATGTCCCCTCTCTCTGGTCAGTCTCACCGGAGGAAAGGAGAGAGCAGGGACTGTGAGAGGTGGACCATCTACTGCTCTCTCCCTCCTTCCTCTGATAATTTGCAGGTACCATCAGTCCAATAAAATAAAATACAAAATGATCAGTAAATTACTTCAATTTATGCTCAGCTGTACCTTGCATGTGATACAACAACTGATCTAGGCCTATTTTGTTATCAAAGCTTGAGCTTTGAAGTATAATATGGTCTGAGATGAACAACATTGGCAGGCCAAGCATAGCCAATATACTATGATAATGTATTAAACCTATGGCACAACCCACTGGGCACACACTGGTTGAATCAATTTCAATGAAATTACGTTACGAACCAATGTGGAACAGATGTTGAATTGATGTCTGTGCCCAGTGGTAAACCTCATTCCTACAGAACTGTTTGCATTACGTTAATGTTGCATAGGTTTACATTTTTTAAGTCATGTTTTTTTTGTTTTACCTGAGCGGTAGATCTCGGCTTGCGTTTTGACAGAGAAAGTGATCTTGACTTGACAACACAAAGTTGGAAACTTCTGATTTAAAAAATGTTGCGCCTTTTGCCTACCACTGAATGCCTACATTCAGGGAATGTTTAGAGACCCCAAAATGATTGTCTGGTTTGTAAGGCATACAGAAGTTGATGCATTGTTGGAACTTGCAGTCGCTCTCCAAAGCCACCAGTGGACACAAAGCCATGGCTGGGGGGCATCATTAAGCTACAAAACTCAAGCCTGAGTAGGAACTGTTGTCTGAGAGCACGCTGTGGTAGCCTACATAGTCAGAGGGCTGTGAGGGACAGGCTGAAGAAGTACAAGAGAAAAATCAAAGTATATCAACTGTTCAACCCACATTTTCATGATGAACAATTGAGCCTGGGTAAACACTGATGTACTGTATGATCCAAACCAAATGGCCCCTTTTTACCAAATGCATTCTGGATAGTGGTGCAGGGTACATTTATCCTGGGAGCTTGTGAATGTATAACCTATAACCAACAATATTAAGATTCTAATTTTTTAAAAATCTTTCTGCAATAATATCAAACAATAGGTTCAAAAGATAGGCTTATTTCTTTTGAGAAGAAAAAATTCTGATGAATTGTTTGCCTTTTCTGAATAAGAATGTGCTCATGCTAGAACACACTATTTCCCCTTGTGTCATCTTAGCACACACACAGAACAGAAAAATGCTGCGCTGAGCAGATGCTGCTGAATACGTGTCTGATCTTGTGCCTTTAAATAAAGTCTGGTGAGGAAAAGTGACACCTCCAGAAAGCTGCTGCAAATTGGTGGCGGGTGGCACTGTCTGGGTAGCTCCATATCAGCACGGCCTAAGAAATGCATATGAGCATAGAGGACTGGCATACGGACATAATATAATACTGATGAACATAATATAATGACTGAATCAGCCTACGAAGAGTAAAATACAATCCAGCTACACAGCAATGATGTCCTTCACACACTGTACACTGCAAAGACGCCATAATAGACCTACATTTTTCACAACCTTTAATAACAGCAACCCACCTTTCTTTTGCCACAGGTTTGCAGCTTATTGATAGGATTATGGATTTGCTGTTTAAAAAGCAGACTGATAGTGAGGGGAAAAGCCTGATGCATGGACAGAAGGTGGAGCCCTGTCATTGACAACTACTGAGATTCAACGACCATCCAATACAGATGTATCTGCTATAGGCACACATTGAGTTTGTCATTAACTGCATATAAGTAGCTTGCAACAACACTTGACACGTGATGGGACACACTTCGCTCACTCTACAGTTTAGGCTAACACTCAAATTAGGCTAACACTCAAATTAGGCTAACACTCAAATTTCAACTACAGTCTTAGAAAAAAAAAGGTGCTGTCTAGAACCTAAAAGGTTTGTTCGGCTGTTCCATTATGAGAACCCTTTGAATAATATTTTTTGGTTCCAGATAGAAGTCTTTTGGGTTCCATGTATATAGAACAATTCCGACAGAGGGTTCTACATGGAACCCCAAAGGGTTCTACCTGATATCAAAAAGGGTTCTACCTGGAACCAAAAAGGTTTATCCTATGGGGACAGCCGAAGAACCCTTTTGAAACCCATTTTTGTAAGAGTGTACAGCAGGGTTCCACAATCGGCGGCCTGTGGGTGGTTTTATTTGCCTCCCAAAATTTTGGGGTTAATTTTTTTTTTTAAAGACTGAGAAACAACAGGAAATCAGCTCCAAGTGATTTTTATTTAGAAAATCTATTCCCAAGTATTCCCACGCATAATAGAAAGATACACGATCGAATACAAATGTAAGCAAGGTTTGAAATTATTATGTTTTAGTCAAACATTATCTGTTTGGGCTTCTTGCGGTCAATTTGCAGCCTACAAATTATTAGAAAGTCTGTTCCGGCCCCCCAACTATCCGCTCAAGAAAAATAAATAAATCCAGTGGCTGAATCTAGTTGATGATCCCTGGTGTGTTCAGTACGTGGCTTTATCCAACATCCTGCATGTTGCCAACGTGTGACCCTTTAGGGGCTGACAATGTACAGATAAAGCATGCATCATGTTATTAAGATAATAATAATTACAGACAGTGAATAAGGTATACTATACAAAACCCCCTGACTGAAGAAAAAGAAGAGGCAAACAGGTGGAGGCTGGGGTGCTGGTGGGATAACAGAAAACAGATATGCATAGCGAGTAAACCAATAAACTCCAGCGCATGGCCGGTAGTGAATGTAATTGGTGCAATATTAGCTGATGCTATCACTCTGGTTTCTTGCATGAACTGGCTTCTCTTGATTAACGAGTGACAAACTTCTTCATTGCTAAATGATTTGTATGACCTAGACTAGAGTCCCTGCCTGCAACCATAACAACCAAAGCTTGGAGCCTACTGGCTTGTGCCATTGGCTCAGCAACAAGAATCCTTGATTTTATGCATTCATGGCATGTTACTGTACGTGCATACTGGTGTGATTGGATTTCTTTCTCTTCCCCTCATGTCTGGCGTGTTCTGACATTCAGGAAGTGTGCCCGGGTTGACAGGGTGCTACAGGGCCAAAGACGTGGCTTTGAACTCCTCAGAGTTTCTTCCTCCACCTCCTCTTCTTCGTCCTCCACCTCTCTCACTTTCTCTCTCTCGTTCCCTACCTCCTCCTCTCTCTCTCCTGTGGAATCATCTCTGGTACAGTCACCCCGGTAGAATGCAAATGAGAGCGTGAGTGAAGCGTCCGTGCTAGTGTGGGCTCCGCCGTGGCCGCAGATCTCGTTAGGACCCGGGTTGACATTTACCCAGGGAGTGTGTTGATTTGCCATGTGTTGCACAAAAATGTGACCACAGAAAAAGCTTTTGATAGACTAGAATGGTCATATCTTTGGTTGCACTTGGCTTCAATTTCATTAATATGATTAAAATATATGCCAATCCCTCAGCCATAGTAATAACAGGCAATACCTGCTCTATTCCATTCAGAATAACTAGACATAGCAGGCAAAGTGATCTGATCTCACCCCTTCTATTTTTATTGTTTATGGAGCCCTTGGACCAAGCAATTCGATAACCAAAAGAAATTACACTAATTTCTCAATTCTACGGATCCCGTCATCTCATTATACGCAGACAATATCTTACTTAGACAATGCCTCTCAAACCTTCCCAAAGACTTTGAAGATCATCGACAAATTCATCGCCATCTCAAGTTATGAAATAAATCTAACCAAATCTGCCCTGCTGCCTCAAGACCATGATGGAGTACCCCGTCTCCACTTATGGAATCCCAAATGTTTTCCATTCTAAATATTTGGGAATAGATATATTTCCTTCCTTAAATACAATCATTGCCAGAACCTTTAACAGAAAGCTCAATTCAATTCAACCTCAGTAGATGAACTAATATCACAGAATGTCAAAATGAAAATATTGCCATGACTGAATTTCTGTAGTTTGCTACCCCTTGTCGTTCCCTTCTGGCTATTGGGATGAAATCCATAGTGTGGATTAAAAATATATATTGCAAGGTAAGAGATCCTGGATAAAATTAACAAACTTAGAAAGAGGGAGGACTATCCGTACCAAACTTTAAATTGTATTTCCATGGACTAGCATTTCGTCCCATCCTAAATTGGTTTTGACATGATTCTTCCCCCCCTGGCTGAGTATAGAGAGAAATATGGTGTCTTCTACTGACCTGTAAGAGGTGGTTTTCACTGATATATCTCTTAAACAATGGAAATTACGATTTGGTCCTATTATTGCTCACACAATTCCTATTTAGTGCAAAATGTAAAAAACAATGTAACTGGGAATCAAAATGGCATGCCCATACTCCCA
This sequence comes from Oncorhynchus tshawytscha, assembly GCF_018296145.1. Lineage (NCBI taxonomy): Eukaryota > Metazoa > Chordata > Actinopteri > Salmoniformes > Salmonidae > Oncorhynchus > Oncorhynchus tshawytscha. Next base: position 18,305,226 of record NC_056445.1, read on the forward strand.
TATTTCACAATAATGCCTTGCGATCTGGAGGGTGTCAATTTTAAATCCCACACCATGGTCCAAATGTGGAATCCGTTGTCATTCCCTGACCATAGTAAGCTGTTTATTCTCTGTGTTGGTTGGGGCGTGATAGTGACTTGGGTGGGTCATCTAGGTGTTTTGTATTTCTATGGTGGCCTGATATGGTTCCCAATCAGAGGCAGCTGTTTATCGTTGTATCTGATTGGGGATCATATTTATGTAGCCACTTCCCCATGGTTATTGGTGGGATCTTGTCTACGGATAGTTGCCTGTGAGCACAAGTAGCTTCACGTTTCGTTTGTGCTTGTTTGTTTTGCTGAGTTTCTGTTTATTAAAAATATGTGGAACTCTACTCACGCTGCGCCTTGGTCTATTCATTACGACGAGCGTGACAGAAGATCCCACCACAAACGGACCAAGCAGCGTGGTCAGGAGGACTGGACCTGGAAGGAAATCCTGGGGAGGAAATCCTGGGCCGGGGAGTATCGCCGTCCAAAGGAGGAGAAAGCGGAACGGCGACGATACGTGGAGTTAGCTCAACGAAGCAAGCACGAGAGGCAGCCCCAAAATATTTTTTTGGGGGGGGCACACAGGGAGATTGGCGGAGTCAGGGTTCAGACCTGAGCCAACTCCCCGTGCTTACCGTGGGGAGCAAGTGACCGGTCAAGCACTGTGCTATCCGGTTCTGCGCACCATGCCTTCAGTGCGCATTCACAGCCCGGTGCGCTCTGTGCAAGCTCCCCGCAGTTGCCGTTCTAGAGTGGGCATTCAGGCAGGACGGATTGTGCCGGCTCAGCGCTCCTGGCCTCCGGTGCGTCTCCTCGGTCCAGGATATCCTGCGCCGTTCTATGCACTGTGTCGCCAGTGCGCATTCACAGCCCAGTGCGTACTGTGCCAGCTTCCCGCACTTACCGGGCTGGAGTGAGCATCCAGTCAGGAATGGTTGTGCCAGCTCTGCGCTCTAGACCTCCAGTGCGCCTCCACAGTCCAGTACGTCCTGTGCCTCCTCCCCGCACTCACCCTGAGGTGAGTGTCATCAGCCCGGTGCCACCTGTACCGGCACCACGCATCAGGCCTCCAGTGCGCCACCACAGTCCAGAGCTTCAGGCGACAGTTTCCGGTCCGGAGCTTCCGGCGACAGTTCCCGGTCCAGAACCTCCAACGACAGTCTGTGGTCCGGAACCTCCAACGACAGTCCACGTTCCGGAACCTCCAGCGACGGTCGGCGATCTGGAGCCCCCAGCGACGGTCGGCGGTCCGGAGCCTTCAGCAGGGGTTCTCAGTCCAGAGCCTCCTGCGACAATCTACGGTCCGGTTCCTCCGGCGATGATCCGCGGTCTGAAGCCTCCGGCGATGCGTCCCGCACCGGAGCCGCCCCCGATGCCCTGTGTCATCTATCATAGATGCCCACCCGGACCCTCCCCTATTGAGACAGGTTTTGCGGTTGGAGTCCGCACCTTTGGGGGGGTTACTCTCACGCCCTGACCATAGTATGCTGTTTATTCTCTGTGTTGGTTGGGGCGGGATAGTGACTTAGGTGGGTCATCTAGGTGTTTTGTATTTCTATGGAGGCAGCTGTTAATCGTTGTCTCTGATTGGGGATCATATTTAGGTAGACATTTCCCCATGGTTATTGGTGGGATCTTGTCTATGGACAGTTGCCTGTGTGCACCAGTAGCTTCACGTTTTGTTTGTGCTTTTTTGATTTGCTGAGTTTCGGTTTATTCAAAATATGTGGAACTCTACTCACGCTGCGCCTTGGACTATTCATTACGACGAGCGTGACATCTGTACCCTTGCCGATATCATGAATAGTAATGGTTTGAGAACATTCCAAGATTTGAAATTCTCATAAACATTACCAGGCAACTCATTTTTTCTATATTACCAATTTAGGTCAGCTATGCTGGCTATGGAGTCCCTTGGGAAACCCAAGTACCGAATCATCCAATAATGCGATTTAAAAATAAATATTATCTGGGCCCCCTAAAGGACTGATCTCTATAATATATAAACAACTTTTGGAAAGCTCATATTCTGAGCTAGCCATTAAACAAGTATGGTCTACAGATCTAAGTGAATCGGAACAACTCTTTAAATTGTAAAAAAAGATGGAAAGATATTACCATGGCATCACGCAGTCCCAACCATCAACTTATACAAGTTTGTTCACAGACTGTATTTAACACAAAGGAAACATTGGTCCCAACTCCCAACTGCTCACTGTGTCCCCTAAATCAGGTAGGCACTTTCCTTCATATGATGTGGGAGTTCCCTGCAGTTAAATGCTTCTGGGCCATAGTAAAAATATACATATTTTGAAGTGCATGAATGTAAATATTCAATGCGTTGCATCTACTATGTGACTTCACGATGATAGCTCCTTGAATCTCTCAATCAATCAGAGAAGATTACTGTTGGCAGTTGCCTCTTAGATGGAAATCACCTCACTCTCTCCCAATTCGCCAGTTACAATTACAAGTTAGAACATTAGAATTATCAACAGCGAGAATTAATGGAGCTAGTAAAGGAACAATTGAGGCCTGGACAAATATACTTGACACCATAAAGAATCATCTCAGCTAAAGCCTAGCACATACAACTAAACAATCCATAAAGTCCAACACATACATGCAAACACTATACAGCTCTGTAAAAAAATGAAGAGACCACTGAAGCACCCCCAGATCATCACTGATCCTCCACCAAATTTCACAGTGGGTTCGAGACACTGACTTGGAGGATCGGTGATGATCTGGAGGTGCTTCATTAAGGCTGGAAATCGGGCAGATGTCTTTGTGAAGGACGCATGAATCAAGCCACGTACAAGGTTGTCCTGGTTCTGCTCTGACAATGTTCCCCAACTCTGAGGATTGGTTTTCCAGCGGGAAAATGCTCCATGCCACACAGCCAGGTCAATCAAGGTGTGGATGGAGGACCACCAGATAAAGACCCTGTCATGGCCAGTCCAATCTCCAGACCTGAACCCCATTGAAAACCTCTGGAATGTGATCAAGAGGAAGATGGATGGTCACAAGCCATTAAACAAAGCCGAGCTGCTTGAATTGTTGCGCCAGGAGTGGCATAAAGTCAGCCAAAATCAATGTGAAAGACTGGCGGAGAGAATGCCAAGATGCATGAAAGCTGTGATTGAAAATCAGGGTTATTCCATCAAATATTGATTTCTGAGTTAAAGTTAAAACATTAGTATTGTAATCGTATAAAAATGAATATGAACTTATTTTCTTTGCATTATTCAAGGTCGGACAACACTTTTGTTATTTTGACCAGTTGTTATTTTCTGCAAATAAACGCTCTAAATGACAATATTTTAATTTGGAATTCACTAGTTTATAGAATAAAACAAAAATTTTAAATTTACCCAAACACATACCTATAAATAGTAAAACCAGAGAAACTGAATGTTTCTCTTAATTTTTTCCAGAGCTGTATATACAAAAGTATGTGGACACCTATTTAAATTAGTGGATTCAGCTATTTCAGCCACACCTGTTGCTGCAGGTGTATAAAATCGAGCACACAGACATGTAATCTCCATAGACAAACATTGGCAGTAAAATGGCCTTACTGAAGGCTCAGTGACTTTCAACATGGCACCGTCATAAGATGCAACCTTTCCAACAAGTTAGTCAAATTTCTGCCCTGCCTCGGTCAACGGTAAGTTCTGTTATTGTGAAGTGGAAACGTCTAGGAGCACACAAGCTAACAGAATGTGACCGCAGAGTGCTGAACCGCACAGCGCGTAAAATATTTGTCTGTCCACGGTTGCAACACTCCCTACCAAGTTCCAAACTGCCTGTGAAAGCAATGTTAGCACAATAACTGTTTGTCAGGAGCTTCATGAAATGGGTTTCCATGGCCAAGCAGCCTCACACAAGCCTAAGATCACCATGAGCAATGCAAAGCGTTAGCTGGAGTGGTGTAAAGCTCGCTGCCATTGGACTCTGGAGCAGTGAAAACGCATTCTCGAGTGAGGAATCACACTTCACCACGGACTAATCTGGGTTTGGCGGATGCCGGGAGAACGCATAGTGCCAACTGTAAAGTTTGGTGGAGGATGAATAATGGTCTGGGGCTGTTTTCATGGTTCGGGCTAGGACCCTTAGTTACAGTGAAGGCATATCTTAACCATACAGCATAAAATGGCATTCTAAACAATTCTGTGCTTTCAACTTTGTGGCAACAGTTTGGGGAAGGCCCTTTCCTGTTTCAGCATGACAATGGCCCCGTCAAAGCATGGTCTATACAGAAATGGTTTGTCAAGATTGGTGTGGAAGAACTTGACTGGCCTGTAAAGAGCCCTGACCTCAACCCCATCGAACACCTTTGGGATGAATTGGAACGTCAACTGCGAGCCAGGCCTAATCGTCCAACATCAGTGCCTGACTCAGAAGAGTGGAGGCTGTTTTAGCAGCAAAGGGGGACCAACTCCATATTAATGCCCATAATTCTGGAATGAGATGTTCAACGAGCACGTGTCCACATACTTTTGGTCATGTAGTATATACAGTGCCTTCGGAAAGTATTCAGACCACTTGACTTTTTCCACATTTTGTTACGTTAGAGCCTTAATCTGAACTGGATTAAATAAAACAAAATCCTCAACAATCTACACACAATACCCCAAATGACAACACAAAACAGTTTTTTATACATTTTGTAAATATATTACAAATAACAAACAGAAATACCATATTTACATAAGTATTCAGACCCTTTGCTATGACTCAGGTGCATCCTGTTTCCATTGATCGTCCTTGAGATGTTTCTACAACTTGATTGGAATCCACCTGTGGTAAATTCAATTGATTGGACATGATTTGGAAAGGCACACACCTGTCTATATAAGGTCCCAGAGTTGACAGTGCATGTCAGAGCAAAAACCAAGCCATGAGGTCAAAGGAATTGTCTATAGAGCTACGAGATAGGACTGTGTCGAGTGAAATATCTGGGGAAGGGTACCAAAACATTTTTGCCGCATTGAAGATCCCCAAGAACACAGTGACCTCCATCATTCTTCAAATGGAAGAAGTTTGGAGCCACCATGACTCTTCCTAGAGCTGGCCGCCCAGCCAAACTGAGCAATCCGGGGAGAAGGGCCTTGGTCAGGGAGGTGACCAAGAACCTGACAGACACTGACAGAGCTCTAGAGTTCCTCTTTGGAGATTGGAGAACCTTCCAGAAGGACAACCATCTCTGCAGCACTCCACCAATCAGGCCTTTATGGTAGAGTGGCCAGAGGGAAGCCACTCCTCAGTAAAAAGGCACATGACTGCCAGCTTGGAGTTTGCCAAAAGGCACCTAAAGACTCTTAGACCATGAGAAGCAAGATTCTCTGGTTTGATGAAACCAAGATTAAACTCTTTGGCCTGAATGCCAAGCACCATTTCTAAGGGAACCCTGGCTCCATCCCTATGGTGAAGCATGGTGGTGGCAGCATCATGCTGTGGGGATGTTTTTAATTCGGCAGGGACTGGGAGACTAGTCAGGATCAAGGTAAAGAAGGGAGCACAGTACAGAGAGATCCTTGATGAAAACCTGCTCCAGAGAGCTCAGGACCTCAGACTGGGGCGAAGTTCACCTTCCAACAGGTCAACGACTCTAAGCACACAGCCAAGACAACGCAGGAGTGGCGTCGGGACAAGACTCTGAATGCTCGAGTGGCCCAGCTAGAGCCCGGACTTGAACCCGATCGAACATCTCTGGAGAGACCTGAAAATATCTGTGCAGCAACACTCCCCATCCAACCTGACAGAGCTTGAGAGGATCTGCAGAGAAGAATGGGTAGAACTCCCCAAATACAGGTGTGCCAAGCTTGTAGCGTCATACCCATGAAAACTCAAGGCTGTAATCACTGCCAAAGATGCTTCAACAAAGTACTGAGTTAAGGGTCTGTATAAATGTGATATTTCCATTTTTTTTAAATATAAATTAGCTACAGCCTAAACTTTTTTTTGCTTAGTCATTATGGGGTATTGTGTGTAGATTGACGGGGGAAAAAAACAATTTAATCAATTTTAGAATAAGGCTGTAATTTAACAAAATGTGGATAAAGCCAAGGGGTCTGAATACTTTTCGAAGGTACTGTATATACACCATCGTTCAAAAGATTGGGGTCACTTAGAAATGTCCTTGTTTTCCATACATGAAATTAGTTGAAAAATGAATTGGAAATATAGGCAAGACATTGTCAAGGTTATAAATAATGATTTTTAATTTAAATCATAAATGTGTCCTTCAAACTTTTTTTTCCCTACAAGTTGGATTGGCTTGATGGGCACTTCTTACCTACCATATGGTCAAGCTGCTCCCACAACAGCTCAATAGGGTTGAGATCCAGTGACTATAATGGAGTGGCCAGCACAGACAGAACACCAGCTGACTGCATTTCCCTAAATAGTCATTGCATAGTTTGGAGCTGTGCTTTGGGTCATTGTCCTGTTGTTGAAGGAAATTGGCTTCAATTAAGCACCGTCCACAGGGTATGGCATGGCGTTGCAAAATGGAGTGATAGCCCTACTTCTTCAAGATCCCTTTTACCCTGTACAAATCTCCCACTTTACCACCACCAAATCATCACATTGCCTCCACATTCCTTGACAGATGGCTTCAAGAACTCCTCCAGCATCTTTTCATTTTTTCTGCATCTCACAAATGTTCTTCTTTGTGATCTGAACACCTCAAACTTAGATTTGTCTGTCCATAACTCTTTTTTTCCCCAATCTTCCTGTCTAGTGTCTGTTCTTTTTCCCATCTTAATCTTTTCTTTTTATTGGCCAGTCTGAGATATGGCTTTTTCTCTGTATCCCGGAGTCGCCTCTTCACTGTTGACGTTGAGATTGGTGTTTTGAGGGTACTATTTAATAAAGCTGCCATTTGAGGATTCTGTTTCTCAAACTAGACACTAATGTACTTGTACTCTTGCTCAGTCGTGCACCGGGGCCTCCCACTCCGCTTTCTATTCTTGTTAGAGCCATTGGTGGTGTAGGCCCACCTCTTCTATTTATTTTTCTTTAACTACCAATTTTACTAGTACAATATCCTCAATATGGACATTTCTATATATGTATTTCTTACTGTTGTTTTTCTTTTCAATGGCAGCCAAAATATATTAATTTAAATTGATATTGTACCTGCAAACCTCAACAAAAAATGACAAAACAAATAAAGTGGTCGAATTTTTTATTTTTTATAATAATACACACACAAACACATGCATGCACAGCACGCCTGCACACAGACAAAACATACAAACACTTAACTGCCAATTCCATTGACTGCTATATCACAGGATTTGACTACCAGATAGTTCATGCTATTCATGCTGGCTCCCGGAACCCAAGGAACAATGTTAGTTTTAATTAATTGAATGGAGTCTCCTTATTAATATTTCGCCGCATTCCTGAGGCCAGTGTTTTCCCTTGGAGAATACTCAACCCCCGTTTATCTGTGGTCTTCTTATCCTGTTACTCACGCCTGACTCCATGTCAGCCTTATCTGAATCCTCACTACACTCAGTTGCCTGATAGGGCACTGGCTGTAAGCTATTAAAATGGCCTCTTCACCAGATAAGAGCAGGAAAGTGGTCAGATTGAAAGCCACAGTCTCTGAGGGTAGTCTTTAGGTTACAGCCCCCGTGTTAAATAGCCTGAGGGAGGCAGAGTGCCAGATCAAGCCAGGCTCTGCTTGTGTGTGTGTGAGTGTCGCATCTTAGGGTCACCAAGTCTCCAAATCTACAATTAGACGCCACCTCCATGCCAATAGGCTAGTATTGAGACCCGTTGACTTTTTCCACATTTTGTTACGTTACAGCCTTATTCTAAAATGGATTTTAAAAATCCCTCATCAATCTACACACTACCCCATAATGATGAAGCAAAAGCAGGTTTAGACATTTTTGAAAATGTATACATTTAAAAAACAGAAATAAGTATTCAGACCTTTTACTCAGTACTTTGTTGAAGAACCTTTGGCAGCGATTACAGCCTCAAGTCTTCCTAGATATGGCGCTACAAGCTTGGCACACCCATATTTGGGGAGTTTCTCCCAGTCTTCTCTGCAGATCATCTCAAGCTCTATCAGGTTGGATGGGGAGTGTCGCTGCACAGCTATTTTCAGGTCATTCCAGAGATGTTTGATCGGGTTCAAGTCCGGGCATTCAAAGACATGTCCTGAAGCCACTCCTGTGTTGTCTTGGCTGTGTGTTTAGGGTTTCTGTCCTGTTGGAAGGTGAGCCTTTACCCCAGTCCTATTGCCTGAGTGCTCTGGACCAGGTTTTATAAAGGACCTCTCTGTACTTTGCTTTCCCTAGGTGAAGCATGGTGGTGGCAACATCATGCTGTGGGGATGTTTTTCAGTGGGAGAGACTGGGAGACTAGTCAGTATTGAAAGATGAAGGGAGGAAAGTACAGAGAGATCATTGATAAAAAACCTGGTCCAGAACGCTCAGGCAGAGCATTCTGAACGCTCAGCTCCCTCCACAGATTTTCTATGGGATTAAGGTCTGGAGACTGGCTAGGCCACTCCAGGACCTTAATGTGCTTCTTGTTGAGCCACTCCTTTGTTGCCTTGGCCATGTGTTTTGGGTCATTGTCATGCTGGAATACCCATCCAAGACCCATTTTCAATGCCCTGGCTGAGGGAAGGAGGTTCTCACCCAAGATTTGATGGTACATGGCCCCATCCATCGTCCCTTTGATGCGGTGAAGTTGTCCTGTCCCCTTAGCAGAAAAACACCCCCAAAGCATAATGTTTCCACCTCCATGTTTGATGGTAGGGATGGTATTCTTGGGGTCATAGGCAACATTCCTCCTCCTCCAAACACGGCGAGTTTTGGTCTCATCTGACCACAACACTTTCACCCAGCTGTCCTCTGAATCATTCAGGATTTTAGTCCTTCATGGCGTAGTGTGTTACCAATTGTTTTCTTGGTGACTATGGTCCCAGCTGCCTTGAGATCATTGACAAGATCCTCCCGTGTAGTTCTGGGCTGATTCCTCACCGTTCTCATGATCATTGCAACTCCACGAGGTGAGATCTTGCATGGAGCCCCAGGCCGAGGGAGATTGACAGTTCTTTTGTGTTTCTTCCATTTGCGAATAATCGCACCAACTGTTGTCACCTTCTCACCAAGCTGCTTGGCGATGGTCTTGTAGCCCATTACAGCCTTGTGTAGGTCTACAATCTTGTCCCTGACATCCTTGGAGAGCTCTTTGGTCTTGGTCATGGTGGAGAGTTTGGAATCTGATTGATTAATTGCTTCTGTGGAGGGTGTCTTTTATACAGGTAACAAACTGAGATTAGGAGGACTCCCTTTAAGAGTGTGCTCCTAATCTCAGCTCGTTACCTGTATAAAAGACACCTGGGAGCCAGAAATCTTTCTGATTGAGAGGGGGTCAAATACTTATTTCCCTCATTAAAATGCAAGTCAAATACTTATTTCCCTCATTAAAATGCAAATCAATTTATAACATTTTTGACATGCGTTTTTCTAGATTTTGTTGTTGTTATTCTGTCTCTCACTGTTCAAATAAACCTACCATTAAAATTATAGAGCAAACATACAAACATACAAAATCAGCAAGGGATCAAATACTTTTTTCCCTCACTGTATTTTATACAGTCTTTTTATATCTTCTTTATCAAGGGTGCCAATCATTTCGGAAATGATCGTAGTAGAAATGCATAGGCATCCAAATAGTATGTATGTATACACAAATATCCATGAACAGTTTTTTGGCCTAAACACACAGATGCCCTGCGCACATACTGTAAACACAGACTAAATGAACAGTTCTGTCATGGAGCATTCCATTTGACATATCCATGCAAATCACAAGGAGTGACCCTCTCTAGACTGTTTAGATTCTAGAATGTCAGTTGTTTAGATTCTAGAATGTCAGCTGGAATGAGTTGATATATTGACGTTGCAGATGTCTAAAGGATGGCGTTCAGTACAGGTCCAGTGTCTCAACACCTACGTGAGACTGGTGTTCATCAAACTACAGCTCAGCGTTCAAAACCATATACCCTCGAAGGTTATCACTAAGCTAAGGACCCTGGGACTGAACACCTCCCTCTGCAATTGGTTCCTGATGGGCTTGGCCCCAGGTGGTGAGGGTCGGCAACAATACATCTGCCAAACTGACCATCTACATGGGGGCCCCTCAGGGTTGCGTGCTTAGTTCCCTCCTGTACTCCCTGTTCACCCACGACCGCGTGGCCACACACGACTCCAACACCATTATTAAGTTTGTCGACGACACGACGGTGGTAGGCCTGATCACAGACGACGATCAGACAGCCTATTGCTGACGTCTCCATCAATGTCAGCAAGATAAAGGAGTTGATTGTGGACTACAGGAAATGGAAGGCCGAGAATGCCCTCATTCACATCGAACAGGGCTGTAGTGGAGCGGGTCAAGAGCTTCAAGTTCCTCGGTGTCCACATCACTAAGGATCTATCATGGTCCAAACACACAAACACAGCCTTAAAGAGTGCACTACAACGCCTCTTCCCCCTTGTTAAGAGGGCACGACCATACCTATTCCCCCTCAAGAGGCTGTTAAGATTTTGCGTGGGCCCTCAGATCCTTAGGAGTTTTACAGCTGCACCATCTAGAGATCTTGACTGGCTGCATCACCACTTGGTATAGAAACTCCTTGGCATCCGACCACAAGGCACTACAGAGGGTAGTGTGTACGGCCCAGTACATCGATGGGGCGGAGCTCCCTGCCATCCAGGACCTCCTATACCAGGCAGTGTCAGAGGACGGCCCACATTTTTATCCAAAGACCTCAACCACCCAAGCCACAGACTGTTCTCTCTGCTACCGCATGGAAAGTGGTACCATTGCACCAAGTCTGGAACCAACAGGACCCTGAACGGCTGCTACCCCCTAAGACTTCTAAACAAGGCAGCTAAATAGCTAATCAGATGGCTATCCGGACTAAACGCATTGACCACTTTTTGCACCAACTCTCTTGCACTAACTCTATGGACACACACTGGCCACTACCCACACATTCATACATACAATACTTACACTGACACCCCAAAACACACACACACACTCGCTGCTGCTACTGTCTATTATGTTGCCTAGTTGGCTCCCTGCCATCCAGGACCTCCTATACCAGGCAGTGTCAGAGGACGGCCCACATTTTTATCCAAAGACCTCAACCACCCAAGCCACAGACTGTTCTCTCTGCTACCGCATGGAAAGTGGTACCATTGCACCAAGTCTGGAACCAACAGGACCCTGAACGGCTGCTACCCCCTAAGACTTCTAAACAAGGCAGCTAAATAGCTAATCAGATGGCTATCCGGACTAAACGCATTGACCACTTTTTGCACCAACTCTCTTGCACTAACTCTATGGACACACACTGGCCACTACCCACACATTCATACATACAATACTTACACTGACACCCCAAAACACACACACACTCGCTGCTGCTACTGTCTATTATGTTGCCTAGTCACTTTACTCATACCTATACTGTATGTAGAGTACATAGCTACCTCAATTACATTGATTTAGTACTTCTAATCGCTGTATATATCCATGTTATTGTTCTACTCCCTGTATATAGCCATGTTATTGTTCTACTCAATGTATATAGTCATGCTATTGTTCTACTCCCTGTATATAGCCATGTTATTGTTCTAATCCCTGTATATAGCCATGTTATTGTTCTACTCCCTGTATATAGCCATGTTATTGTTCTTCTCCCTGTATATAGTCATGTTATTGTTCTACTCCCTGTATATAGCCATGTTATTGTTCTACTCCCTGTATATAGCCATGTTATTGTTCTTCTCCCTGTATATAGTCATGTTATTGTTCTACTCCCTGTATATAGCCATGTTATTGTTCTACTCAATGTATATAGCCATGTTATTGTTCTTCTCCCTGTATATAGTCATGTTGTTGTTCTACTCCCTGTATATAGCCATGTTATTGTTCTTCTCCCTGTATATAGTCATGTTATTGTTCTACTCCCTGTATATAGCCATGTTATTGTTCTACTCCCTGTATATAGCCATGTTATTGTTCTTCTCCCTGTATATAGTCATGTTATTGTTCTACTCCCTGTATATAGCCATGTTATTGTTCTTCTCCCTGTATATAGTCATGTTATTGTTCTACTCCCTGTATATAGCCATGTTATTGTTCTACTCCCTGTATATAGCCATGTTATTGTTCTTCTCCCTGTATATAGCCATGTTATTGTTCTACTCCCTGTAAATAGCCATGTTAATGTTCTACTCCCGGTATATAGCCATGTTATTGTTCTACTCCCTGTATATAGCCATGTTATTGTTCTACTCCCTGTATATAACCATGTTATTGTTCTACTCAATGTATATAGTCATGTTATTGTTCTACTCCCTGTATATAGTCATGTTATTGTTCTACTCCCTGTATATAGTCATGTTATTGTTCTACTCCCTGTATTTAGCCATGTTACTGTATATAGTCATGTTATTGTTCTACTCCCTGTATATAACCACGTTATTGTTCTACTCCCTGTATATAGCCATGTTATTGTTCTAATCCCTGTATATAGCCATGTTATTGTTCTACTCAATGTATATAGTCATGTTATTGTTCTACTCCCTGTATATAACCATGTTATTGTTCTACTCCCTGTATATAGCCATGTTATTGTTCTACTCCCTGTATATAGCCATGTTATTGTTCTACTCCCTGTATATAGCCATGTTATTGTTCTACTCCCTGTATATAGTCATGTTATTGTTCTACTCCCTGTATATAGCCATGTTATTGTTCTAATCCATCTATATAGCCATTGTTCTACTCCCTGTATATAGCCATGTTATTGTTCTACTCCCTGTATATAACCATGTTATTGTTCTACTCAATGTATATAGTCATGTTATTGTTCTACTCCCTGTATATAACCATGTTATTGTTCTACTCCCTGTATATAGCCATGTTATTGTTCTACTCAATGTATATAGTCATGTTATTGTTCTACTCCCTGTATATAGCCATGTTATTGTTCTACTCAATGTATATAGCCATGTTATTGTTCTACTCAATGTATATAGTCATGTTATTGTTCTACTCCCTGTATATAGTCATGTTATTGTTCTACTCCCTGTATATAGCCATGTTATTGTTCTACTCCCTGTATATAGTCATGTTATTGTTCTACTCCCTGTATATAGTCATGTTATTGTTCTACTCCCTGTATATAGCCATGTTATTGTTCTACTCCCTGTATATAGACTTGTTATTGTTCTAGTCCCTGTATATAACCACGTTATTGTTCTACTCCCTGTATATAGCCACGTTATTGTTCTACTCTCTGTATATAGCCACGTTATTGTTCTACTCCCTGTATATAGCCACGTTATTGTTCTACTCCCTGTATATAGCCATGTTATTGTTCTAATCCCTGTATATAGTCATGTTATTGTTCTACTCCCTGTATATAGCCATGTTATTGTTCTAATCCCTGTATATAGCCATGTTATTGTTCTACTCCCTGTATATAGTCATGTTATTGTTCTACTCCCTGTATATAGCCATGTTATTGTTCTACTCCCTGTATATAGCCATGTTATTGTTCTACTCCCTGTATATAGCCATGTTATTGTTCTAATCCCTGTATATAGCCATGTTATTGTTCTAATCCCTGTATATAGCCATGTTATTGTTCTACTCCCTGTATATAGCCATGTTATTGTTCATATTTTTACTTGTTATTTTTACTCCTTATTCACTGCGTATTATTCCTTTTTTTATCTTATTTTTTACTTTGCATTGTTGGAAAAGGACCCGTAGGTAAGCATTTCCCTGTTAGTCTACACCTGTTGTCTACAAAGCATGTTACAAATACAAATGTATTTTACTTGAACAGGAATTAAGCTATCTGCTAAACTATTTGCACTGCCTAGTTATGTTGAAGGTATGTGTGATGCCAGACATTTGTAAAGGGCGCTAGTCTAAATCTCTAGTCAGGCATTGCCAGCCTGGAGGTTGTGATGTCACCTTGTCTTTGACCTAAAGACAGCAATTGCCTCCTGGAGCTACAACCTTGGCTTTAGCTCAAAGGGTTAGCACACTGTCAATTTTGAAGAGCCAGAGACCTACTGGTAAACAACAGTTTGATGTAGCTACAGATTTGCCCCACAAACAAACAAAAAGCAATGAAAAGTTGTCTTCCTACTGTCCAAAGAGTATTGGTATTTGTGGTGACTTCTCTGGGCCTTGCTGGCAAGCTGCGTGACGGCCGCATGTTTTTAAGCCACTGGGCCACACGCAGAGCCCTGCTAAGACCCTGCAGGAGAGATAAAACGGCCTTGGTGGGGAAAAGGCGGACGCAGACCAGCGGTGTGAAACAGGATCACAGACGACTGGAGGACGGCCCATGAAGAAGGAGGGGGTGGAAGAGGGGGTAGCAATTTTGGACAGAGAATGTGAGAGCCATCGCACCAGAAGAGGATCCTGGGATAGCAATGGCTGCCAGCCATCTTCGGAGACAATCACAAGTATAGAGAAAGAGAGAGGTCATAGTTATGTTCGATTGGTGTGCACACATGGAGTCCGCATGTAATGAGCATGGAAACCGTAACAAAGCATCCCACTGGGCACAGACGTCAATTCAACGTCTAGTTTTGATTTACAATTGGTTGAGTTGTCAACTAACGTGAATTCAACCTGAAATCAACCAAACATGTCACCCTGCCATTAGATTTAGGTTCAAAGTTGGGTGAAAAAAAATGAAAAAAAGACACTGATGACTTTTTGCAAATCAAATCAGTTTTCCACGTTGTTGCAATGTCATTTCATTTTTGGTTAAAAGTACGTGGAAACAACATTGATTCAACCAGTTTTTGCCCAGCGGGCTTGGTCAACAACATGGAACTTAGAAGAGCATCACGTTCAATAACCTACTCTTTCATAATTGTGTAAGTAATGTTGTCTGTGGGTCTAAAAAGGTAGTGGCTGTCGGCAACGGCAAGTACCTACTCGGCCACACACTTAAAACCATCACATTCCACAGTAAAACAGACGATTCACAGGGCCAGTTTGATAGGCCAATGTAGTACCCTTTAGTCAGTAGAACATACAAACAGGAAGTGACTCAATGCATGGTGAAATGCTCTATATTTCACAATAGCTAATCCTACAATAAACCTCTTTCCTCCTACTAAATTGAAACCACCACTTATAGAAGCATGTGATGCACAACACAGTGCCAAACAGCTGTGCTTCACTCTGTATCATTTGATGGTGAAATATACAATGTACCTCTCCAGAGACAAGAGGGGAAAGAGAGAATGAGAGAGAGAGAATAAAAGAGTGAGAGAGCACAAAAGAGATGGAGAGGGAGGGGAAGGCAGAGAGATGCGAACATTGTCGAAAATACCATGGACAATGTGTTAAATTGGAAAAGGAACAAAGCCTTCAGCCTCTAAACAAAGACTAATGAAGGCGGACATGATGCTAACGAACGTGTCCGCACGGCATTGGCAAATGGATCCTGGGAGGACCTAGCAAAACCCTGGCACTAGAGTGCCAAAGCCCATTTGATTGGATAGAGAGCAAGGGAGCGAGAGTAGGAGAGAGGGAAATAACATCTATGAGGTGTATGTTAACAGTGTGTGTGTGTGTGTGTGGGGGGGTGTTAGATAGGTGGTGGTGATGGGCGGGACTTGCTGTTATTTTGGCATTTCTGCTCTCTTATTTATACTGCGGCTGGTGAATTTGTTTAAACTCCAATTGGAAAAGGCTGATCAAAAAGAATGGGACAGGCAGAGAGAGAGGGGGAAAAAGCCGTTGCTGCCAACTTACATCAAACGCAGGCACAGCGGGTGACAATCAACTACCAATTTTTTTCACACATTTCTATAGTTTCTGGAGGAAGGAGCGAGAGCTTGGCCTCTGAAGTCTTTTGTTTTGATCACAAAGAAAATGGAGCCCAGAACAGTCGAGAGCTACAGTATAGGTTCTCTCTTTGCGGAGTAATATAGAATGTATCACATTCCAACGCCTTTCAAGTGACACCAAGGATATGTCACATTGATATTAAAAGTTGTTACAAAAGTACTTGAGGTCATAGGCTACATCTATTTATTTTGAAGGATATTCTACCCATGTAACCTAGGCCTGATAAGAGAAATGGTCTACTAGATTAAATCCACAATGTATTGATTTTATCGAATCACCATTAGGACTATAGGTCATGTACCTCCGTGACCCTTATCAATCTGTGACCGTAGAATTAGTTTACAACTCAGGAATGTTAGTTTTTGATACCATTTGTGATAGCAAACATATTGGGGACCCTCTCAGAATATCAGAACACAACTCTTATATAGAGAGTGATTAAAATAGCATACAAGCAGTTTTACTATGACTTCTGCAGTGCAATGGCCGGACTAATCAAGTCTCGGACCCTGAGAAAGAGAACCTTTTTGACGTTTTAAAGCTCATTTATTGCAATTATACACATTTTGCCTTTTAGGGCAGAGTGAAAGGGCTGCCGTTTAAAGCATAAAGTACACTTCTGCATTATGTTCAAAACATTTTGGGGCAATATAAGAAGCCTTGAGTATCTAAAAGGTTAAGAACAGAAATTGTGGATGAATAATATTACATTTGATTGTACACTCAACTTTTTCCACGCATCTCATGCAAAATGTATTAAACTGTTCTTGCTAGCAATATTCATAAAAAGGTATTAAAAATATATATATAGACATATTGAGGTCTTGCCATGGACCCCCTGCAGTATCTCCTCAGACTCCACTTTGGGAACCCCTGAACAAGGATGCCTCATTGACTCTTACTGAAAGGTCAAGCCAGACATCACAGAAAAGCTCCAGAGTGGACTTGAACCACAAGGGTTTATGTGTTAATATAGCAGCAGGTCAATGTAGGGTTCATAGCCCACCAATAAGAAATGTTGCTCATTTAAAAGCCTAATTTGTCATTTCAACAGCCGAACACCTGCCACTTTGTTTGATAATTTAAAGGAATGAGCTGAGAGAAATGTAACCACTCAGATTCATAGATGGATGGGTGGATCAATGGTAATGCCCTGAATGGGAAAGGGCACAGTACACACCAGGGATGTGACATTGGAGAATCATCATCCGGCTCTGGCCAGACAGCTGCCGACAGTTGGCACCAGGTCACCCAGCTGGAGAGGGCATTCCTCTGTGATATGTCCCCTCACAGTGTAGCCAGTCTGATAAGAGCCAAGGAGGTGCTCATCAATTGTCTGTCTGAGGGAGTTGGGGCAGTTGTCAGTAGGTGTTATTGATGTTGACTAACTACTATGCATGCACCTGTGTGTGTGTGCTCACTAACGTGCGTGTTCGCTCTCCTGTGAGTGCAAATTCTTCCCGTCTTCAAAATCCATATCCCCTCTCCATGAGGTGTAATATAATTGTCACTGGTGACAAATGGACAAATGCTCATGTCATCTGATTAACAATGTCAGTGTGACACAAGATGAGCAGGAGAGATACAAATATGAGATATTTTAAGAAGTAGCAGCCTGACAAACAGCTTCAATATTCTACTGACTGAGATTTATGATACCGTCATACCTGAACACCACAATGCTCTTCAGACTCCACATTTACTTTGTATCATTTATAGTGTATCATGGTATGTATCAAGGCTGTCATTAACTTGCTCTGACTGCCAGTAGGATGAGACCACATTTTGCAGTCTATTTCATATCAAGCCTCTCAAATCTTTACTCTGCTGGTGGTGATGCAAGAACACCTCGTGTGCCTCTGAATTGGTATAGAGGGTGTAAGGTGCAGGCACAATAGAAAGAGAGAGACAACCTATTTGATTGAAAACCCAGGTTTTGATCAGACAAAAACACATTTGGCTTCTCCACAGTGAGAGAGCATGTTTGTAGTTTTGCATCCCTGTATTTTTAAATGTGATCATAGATTTCAGTTGGCCTACATAAATCCCCTATGCTTTTGTTCTGGTATACTGTCTTGGGTTGAACAGCTAGTCATTAGGTTGCATGACTATCCAGAGGACACACTTGCCCTTCTGATGCATTTAGCCTGTTAATTTACAAGCCTATTTAGTATTGGACCTTGACAGTGGACCAATGTTGAAGAGGCAGCTCTGTCGTGTATGGCAGCCCACTGAATAAACAATGGTTGCACTGTCGGCAGACCAATGGATGTCTGTGCATAAAATGAGTGGATGGAGAATCACCATATATGGTTCCCTTATTAACTGCCCCAAGACCAAATAGACAACTAACTTGACAGTTAAACCATATTTAGGGGACAGGATGATTAAAGGATGTGTGATTTCTAATTATAAAGACAATCTAAATAGTTACAATGATGCCAGAAATTTCAGTGGTTAAACTTTTGATCGAGAGAAAATAAATAATGAGCGGATGCAGTTAGCATAGCCTAATAAATGCAGGTCCACACATCACTCGAGGTGCACTTTCTCGAGATGAGGGCGATTGACTGGTAATTAAACTCGTGCTGGTAGCTAGTATGATCAACATCAAGATTAAAACGAACCCAGTCATTATCGCGCTAATTATTTCAGACTTGACTTGATTTGGATGAGATTCAAGTTAAGCACTTCTTGAGAACGCCCACTGGGCAAAAACGTTGTTTCCACATAATTTCAACAATAACTAATGTGATGACGTTGAATAAACGTGGAAAACTGATTGGAATTGCAAAAAGTAATTAACTAAGGAAAGGTCCTCTTTTTTTCACCCAACTTTGAACCTAAATCCAATAACATTGTTACATTGATTATTTCACGTTGAATTCACGTTAGTTGACAACTCAATCAAATGTAAATCAAAACTAGACGTTGAAATGGCATGTGCCTACTAGGTGAGCTCCTTGTAGACCAATTCTCTTGTAGCACGCAATAAAAAAAATGGTGCTTGACTGCGCACACTTTTTAAGTGTCAGTAGCGATCATTATAGGGCGCACAAAATTGACCAAGTATGCTAAATCACGCTTTCATACCTGCTGCCCCGCTCCCTTCGCGCCCTCCAAAAGGTTTTAAGGTTGCCCTTTAATCCATCGGCACTGCTACAATCCAGCGGTGCGTCTGTCCGCGGGCGACATCAGCACAGCCTAGATTTGTGTAGGACGGGTCCAATATAGCTTGACAGTGATAGATATCCGAAAATTAAATCCACGCGCACACAAATGAAACACTGCTCGTTTTCTTGGAACAAATACTTGACTGTAGATTGATGGAGCACAGAAAATGATTCAGGAGCTTTCTCGTCCTATTATGCTTTCTGATAGTCAGGGTATTTATTGTCCAATATGTGAATACACTGTGATAATTTTTTCCCAGTCTTAACGGAGTGTGATCACACTTGAAGTGAGAGAAAATAAAATAACCTAATAAAATAAATAGTAAAACTCTAAATTGAAGTTAAATGGTCCCTACTTCTGCCTCAGTTGCGGCACCAGTCTGTATTCCACGGAGTTCCATCAGAGACTGACTGTACGCACTAACTTATCATCATACAAACACCTACCGACCGCTGAGCTCATCACAGACTCGGGAATAACCCATCATAGTGGCACAAGGCCACTAACACAATCCATCGCCACTGGCGTAAACACACTAATAAGCCTACATTGGTTAATCATATCAAGACTACACAAAAATGTCTTTGCTCAGTTTTGCGCAATTACGATCAATGGGATTTTCGATTCATGACATTGAATTGCATCATATCGTTAAATATGATTTTTGAAAGTTGTAAGAGACATGACATTATAGCTTAGGGGTAGTATTTGCATTGGTCTAGTAATGTGTAAGATTGAATTTAACTTTGGCAGATGTGAGCCTTAGGGGACCCAGTTTTGCATAAGTAGATATATTGTATACCTTTAAATTGTCTTATGTGAGAACAGGTGTGGTTGGATCACACAGACTAATTAAAACCTCTTAAAGGCGCAGTGCAGTCAAAAAGTGAATTTCTTGTGTTGTATATATACATTTCCACACTATGAGCGTGGAATAATACTGTGAAATTATGAACATGATGATAATGAGAAATTGCTCTTTGCTAAGTTGCTATTTTTGTTTCTTTTTGACCATTTTAATTGAAAACAAAAACCACAGTGAGGTACTTAATTGTTACCCGGAAAGGATTTGACATTGAGATAATAAAGGCGGCATTGGACCTTTGATTCCTTGTGAACTTCAACAGAGCTGGACTTGGGCTACAGTGCAGTGAACTATGTTGGTTTACAGTCAAAAGTGGTGCAGCATTGCCACCATGTGGATTGTTTCAGAATAAGTTCCAAACTTGATGTTGGCAGTTATGTAAAAAAAAAAATTTTTTTAAAGTCACCATATATTTAGCAATCATTCCTGAAAAGATTGAATGAAGTGATATCTTCATTCAATCTTTTCAGGAATGATTGCTAGACGTATGCTTCAGGCAATAAGGTCAGATGCAGTTTAAAGAGGTCAGTCAGCCATACAAATTATTCAAAAATATTTATTCGGTGGTGAAAACGTTCCAGCTACACACCCCCTCCCATTATTTGCACAAATTGAAACATTTTCTTATACTTAATGCAGACGTGGGGAAGAAAAATCAACAATATGACATGACATGACAAGCATGAAATGATTGATTTGCTGTGGCAGTTCAGGGAAAAGGAATGTCTTATGAGATATACTTTTCACCAGGTCCTTTGAACTCCTTGAATTAAGACAGAAAACTGATAAGATTTGTCTGGAAAGAAAATCTTATAAAGTTTTAAAAGGCAGAGAGACGTCACCATCAAGTTCCTCTGAGTTTTGGATAGAGTGAATGTCCGGGCGCTCTTGGTTTGAAACGATTGTTCGAGCTGCTTTCTGAAAGGCATCAGCGGCTGTAGTAGTTAATCGCTTTAGCGGACTCCATTTCCCAGAGGCCTCAGCACTCCTCTTTGATATAGATTTGATCATCTGTGTCCGACTCTATGTGCTCCAGCCTGTCAGTTTGTCCACTCATAATCTCATCTGGCGTTTTCATGAACCTGAACCGCACATACACATAGTGGTTAATCATTAACTCAAACTGGACAAGGGTGTGTGTGTGTGTATATATATATATATATATATATATATATATATATATATATATATATATTACTTCAAATAATTATTGGGTGTTAACTAAACCCTACCATACCTGAATAAGAGTCTCTGTCCTGGCTCTTTCCTGATAATGTTCAGTTTGTAGTAGTGTCTCAGTGCTCGCGACATCTTCTCGTACGTCATATTGGTCCTGTTCTGTTACAACCAATGGAACAAGATATAATGTCAACACAGAACTTTAAGAAAACCGGCACTGCGGGAAAATGCCTTTTCCAATCAAACACTGGGGGGGTGGAGTTCGTTACCTTGTGGTTCCCCCACAGGCGAGCCAGGCCGTTGGGGTCCATGATGCGGAAGACTTTGGTCTCTGTGTCCTCCCAGCGGATATAGTTCTCGTACCGGCTGTCTGAGAGGAGCTGGTAGACGTAGTCCCATAGCAGCCTGCAGTCTGGGAACACAAACACGTTAGAGGTGACACATTTCAGACAGTACCTGTTAACTTCAACTGTTTTCTAGCCACACTTCCTCCAGAGTTGGTTGAAGCCGTGACCACCCCCCTCTAAGATGAACCCTGAGTAGTTAGGAGTGTTAGTTACCTGCTATCCGTCCAATGGGCATTGCCTGCTCCTCTGGTGGCGAGACGGGCACGATGACGTGGTGGTTCCTGTAGAGCGCCTCCTCCTGCTGATGCAGAGTGAGCTGCTGGTGGTGGGCCAGTGCCAGCTGGATGTGGCTCTTCCCCTCACGCCCGTTTTCATGGTGGGCCTGAAGTGGTGGACCCCCACGGCCATGCCTGAAGTCTCCAGCGCCACCTCCTCGCCCTGGGCTAAGCAGCAGGGGGTGCATGATGGCGCTGGGCATGAGCTGGATGACACGAGGGGGGGCAGCCTCCTGGCACCCGGGGCTGCCTGGGCAGGGGGCCTCGCGGGGTGTGGCGCAGCGGCCGTTAGGGGCGGCCGGGGACACTGACAGAGTGTACAAGTCCTCTGGCAGGTGGTGGTTGCTGTCGGGCAGCTGGGAGGACGTCTGGAGGTGGTCCTCGGCACCAGGGCGTGGGTAGTTGGGGTCCAGAGGGGAGAGGCGTGGAGCGGGGTGGTGTGGCGAGCGGGAGCGGTGTCGGAGCTCAATGGTGGGTGGGTGCTGGGGTTGGAGCTCTGTACTGCGTGGTGTCCGCCGTACCGTTTCTGCAATGAAGGGGAAAAGGGGATACCTTGTCAGTTGTACAGCTGAATGCCTGCCTTCAACTGAAATGTGTCTTCCGCATTTAACCCAACCCCTCTGAATCAGACCGGTGCAGGGGACTGCCTTAAATCGACATCCACGTCTTTGGCGCACGGGGAACAGTGGGTTAACTGCCTTGCTCAGGGGCAGAATGACAGATTTTTACTTTGTCTGCTCGGGGATTCGATCCAGCAACCTATTGGTTACTGGCCCAATGCTCTAACCACTTGGCTACCTGCAGCCCCTTGGATATATGTTTCAAAACCTATTTATATTATGTCCAGTAGATGTCACTACACACATTTACAAACTTCATCATGTCTCAATGTATGTGGGTGGTAGATTATTAGTGATTAATATGGACTGCCCTCTACTGGGTAGGACATTATAACATGTACAGTATGCATTTACTTAGTGTTTACATGTGAATAGCTAGTATTCTTTGCCTCTAAGCAAGAAATAAATCTCTTTGCTTCTGCATACCAAAACTAGCATACCAAACAACAAGGAAGTCCTGAGCATCTTAATCGTCTAACCCAATCACTTCCCCTATAAAACATGTAGAGATGAGGAACTGTAGATATTCAACTCCTAGACCAAAGGTTGTTTAAATATAGAAGCATTTCCTTGTGGAGCAGGTTTCACTGTCAACACTCCAACCCCACACCTCTCCTCCCCTTGCTCCTCCTATTTCCATCTATCCATGCCAGGGAAACGAGTCCAAAGTGTAGCACGAAGAAGGTGAAGTCCCTCCTCTTTTCAGGTGGATAGTAAACAGAGACTTAAACACCTCTCTCTAGAGTGGACCATTGAACCACTTGCTACTTTTGTCAGATTCACTTAAAGCATACTTGAGATGCTCTCGCAATTGTATTGCTACATGACCAACTGATTTTTGCTAATCATGTGTAATTAAATACTTGAATTGAAGCCACCGTCTAAGATTGTTGAGTAACTCCTGTGAAACAGAAGTCAGATCAGTTGGGTTCTTCAGGGGGAATTACACATGGCAAATTCCCCTAGGCAAGAACAGAATTGTGAAATTCTTCTGGCAGACAAGTTTGATGAATAACAAAATAATATTGTCAGGAAAGTGACGCAATGGTGATGCGTTCAATATTCCACTCCACGGTGGGCCTCAAATGTTGTTGTCTTTCCCCCCCATAGGCTAATAAGTTGATTTCATATTGGTCTGAGAAATGCTTTCCAAGTGAACTGGCTCTCAAAGATCACGTTACAATAATCAACAGCCATCCTAAGGTTATTGAACTCAACGCCACTGCATTCCCCCCATTCAATTCAACGCTTTCCTGTAATCATCGCTCTCCATTCTTCCTTCAGTAGGTGTGATCTCAAGAACACCATCAGGCTGGTGTTCAGTAGGGAGAGTGAAACGCAATGTACAACATGAACTTGTCTGAACACAGATTTGAATTTGCCGTTACAAAGCCCTGTGCTACAGTGTGCACTAATGAACATCACTGACCTTCCAGTTTGTGGTGCTGGAGAGCTCCCTCTGGCAGAGGGTGGAAGGAGTTGCCGGGGAAGTAGGCGGAGGGGTAGGAGACGTGCGGCTTCCTTTGCTTCAGGATGTGCTGCAGCAGCTCGTACAGGACGTCCCCTGCAGGATACACAGGTCAGTGGTTAGAGGTCAGACGTTACCGTATGAGCCCCTCCAATGGTGCACCCCATAGACAGGGCAGCAGCTGTCAATCAATGTCATCAAAAGGATTCAAAAAAGTTTTAAAACATGTTCGGACCAAACAGATGGTAAATGATGCCAACAGATCAAGACAAGAGTCATAGTGTTGCTAATGAGTCAGCCTGCCAAGAGACCGTTTCAAGACTTGATATTATTGTCTAGCAACTTCTGTACCTCGTCCGTTCTCCTACAAAGCAGCCTACTTGAGGTGGTCATGGACGTGACAGAATCCTAATGGCAAGTCTAGTCATAAACCAACCATGTGACTCACTCCTAGATTCCTGTGTTAAGGCTAGGTTGATTGTGTCAGACGATAAGAAAAAAAGCCTGTAGTATCTTCTACAACAGAGATGGCATTAGCATAACACCGTTTAAAAATGGTGTAAAAATTGCATTATTAGGCCACCCTGAAACATTTAACTCGCTACCTGTATATGAAGGGCTCTGAGAGAGTATTTCCCTCAAAGAGAATCAATAGAATGGAGGGAGTTTTTTCACTTCAATTTGAGAGGCTTCCCGTCAGAACATCAAGGAAATGGTTCTCATAAAGGAAGTGAAGACGCCACAGGCACACACACTTGCACACATAAACCCCTTTCAGTTCTCCCTTTCTGGCCCTGCTGTTTAACACGGCACTGCAGGGGAAATTCCTGGTGTTAGCAGGTGACGGTTGAGGTCGGTTTGCACTTCCTGATCGGCCGTTTACCCAACCAGTCTCCTACTTCCTCCCCCCAACAATAAAGACAAACAGCAACTCCACTAAGGCAGCTGCTAAATCACCTGATATTGCTAGGCTAAAGGTCTATCAAAGACATTCAGTGAATGCCCTAAACACATGGCCATTATCTTAGGTCAGTGTGCCATTTCTCCAAAGTCATTCCCCCTTCAGTATTAATTATTGTTAAACATGAGCATGTTGTTAGAAATGCGGTCTAATAACATAGCAACCGTTTGAATGAATAAGGGCCGTGGGAGGTGGGCGTACCGGAGTGGGGCGAACGGTAGCGGAAGTCCTCCTTGGTGAGGAGGAGCAGGGCCTTGCCGTTCATCTGGAAGCTGCCACTGGTGTTGGGCCGCAGGGCAAACTCCCTCTCGGCCCAGCGCAACCACTGGCCCACGTCCTCCCTGCTCCAGAACACCGGCTGCAGGCCTGGGGGTGGAGGGAGTGAGGGGGGATAGGAGGGAGAGAGGAGTGGTAGAAGAGAGAGTAAAGTGTTGGGGAGGAGGGAGACCGGGGGGAAGTAAAGGAAGGAGCAAAGGGAGAGAGGGAGGAAGGAGACAGGTGGCAGGAAAAAGGGAAATGAGGGAAGGAGATCAAAGTAAGAGGGATTGATTCGAAGATTATAGTGGAGAGGGGGGGAAGAGAAGGGGGAGGGTATGAGGTGAGATAAGCAGAGTACAGGAATGGAGGTGTCGAACAAGAAAGATGAAACTTCAGTCATGCGTGCTCACATACAGTGCGCGTTCATTTCATATTTGCTTAATGTTTAATGTTTGCTTAATGTCAATATTTGTGAGTTAACCTTGGTAGATTTATTTCGCTAAGGAAAGCCTGTGGCTTTCTCTCAGTCTGTCTAAAACATAGTGTATAACTAACTACATGTGTATTAGAGTAATCTAATGCATAGTGCATAAAAGGCAAGGCCACACTAAGGAATACCAGAGGAAACAGCTCTGACATTGTTCACCCTTCAGGCTCTGAAATATTTTTCACTGCCGTGGGAACTTACGAGAGCAAAACATCTGCACTGATGGGATCGCCCAAACACATTAGTGACTGAGCAATAGCCCAGAAATCAACGCTCACTATAAATGCGTGACCAGGACCATGACTTAGAAAATGTAACCTTGTTCCTTGTAACCTAAGCAATAACAACGTGGTTAAATCAAACCTTCAGGTGCATTCTATACATTCTTTTAGGAAATTGATGTCAGAAAAATCACATGACATTTTTCGTTAAACCCACACATGAACAATACAATAGTATTCAAAGGGAAAACAATGGCAGGTGACCGCAGGAATCAGAGAGCAGTGGATGTCTAGAAAGTAAACAGCATGTAATTCATATCAGCTAGAAAGCCTTACCATGGGTTTATACGGCATATTGAGTCAAGTCGTATTGTTTTCCCAGTCTTGCTCATCATTTTGCAATTGAGAGTACGAGATGTTTAGCACATAAATCACTGACAGAAAAGTAATTGTTGTTTGTCAGGAACTGTTTTCTCTGGCATCTGTAGCAGGAGAGTCTCTCCCCAGGAACAGCGTTGGAGAGCCATGATCTAGATGACGTCATTGGGTACTGGGTGGCCTATATTTACATTCATACATGTGTACTAGGCTCTAACCTGTGAACAGATTTACAGTATCGTTGTGCTTCACCACACACACACACACACACACACACACACACAGCAAACCACCAGAGTAGCATCCATCACGCCTACACCAGACAAAGAGCAGCAGTTTCTACGTCTCACTTATCGCCAGGCCTCAAACACTTCCTCTTGGAATGGGACGACTGTTATCTTTGGCCGGCGGTGCGCGCAATGTCACTGTCACAGGAATAATCGGAACCCGTGCGCTGTTTCAGAGCGATCGCTTCCCCCCCACCCGTCAAACAAAGAACGTTTTATACTGGGAACAATCAATATAAAAAGAAACGTCTCTTAGACTGTCAGTTTCCCATTTCTCTCTTCCCTTCCATATTGAGATAGAGAGGAGAGATTGGCAGGGCTTGTGAAGGGAAAGTTTATCTAGAATATAGCATATGGACATAACTAACCTCAGCAAAAAAATAAACGTCTCTTTTTCAGGACCCTGTCTTTCAATTTTTTTTGTTGTAAAAATCCAAATAACTTCACAGATCTTCATTGTAAAGGATTTAAACACTGTTTCCCATGCTTGTTCAATGAACCATAAACAATTAATGAACATGCACCTGTGAAACGGTCGTTAAGACACTAACAGCTTACAGATGGTAGGCAATTAAGGTCACAGTTATGAAAACTTAGGACACTAAAGAGGCCTTTCTACTGACTCTGAAAAACACCAAAAGAATGATGCCCAGGGTCCCTGCTCATCTGCGTGAACATGCCTTAGGCATTCTGCAAGGAGGCATGAGGACTGCAGATGTGGCCAGGGCAATAAATTGCAATGTCCCTACTATGAGACGCCTAAGACAGTGCTACAGGGAGACAGGACGGACAGCTGATCGTCCTCGCAGTGGCAGACCACGTGTAACAACACCTGCACAGGATCGGTACATCGGAACATCACACCTGCAGGACAGGTACAGGATGGCAACAACAACTGCCCAAGTTACATCAGGAACGCACCATCAGTGCTCAGACAGTCTGCAATAGGCTGAGAGAGGCTGGACTGAGGGTTTGTGGGCCTCACCAGACATCACTGGTAACAACGTCGCCTATGGGCACAAACCCACCGTCGCTGGACCAGACAAGACTGGCAAAGAGTGCTCTTCACTGACGGGTTGCGGTTTTGTCTCACCAGGGGTGATGGTTGGATTTGCGTTTATCGTCGAAGGAATGAGCATTACACTGAGGCCTGTACTCTGGAGCTGGATCGATTTGGAGGTGGAGGGTCCATCATGGTCTGGGGCGGTGTGTCACAGCATCATAGGACTGAGCTTGTTGTCATTGCAGGCAATCTCAACGCTGTGCATTACAGGGAAGACATCCTCCTCCCTCATGTGGTACCCTTCCTGCAGGCTCATCCTGACATGATCCTCCAGCATGACAATGCAACCAGCCTGCTCGTTCTGTGCGTGATTTCCTGCAAGACAGGAATGTTAGTGTTCTGCCATGGCCAGTGAAGAGCCCGGATCTCAATCCCATTGGCCCAACTGGCAAATCGGGTGCAGTCCATGAGGAGGAGATGCACTGCAGTACTAAATGCAGCTGGTGGCCACACCAGATACTGACTGTTACTTTTGATTTGACCCCCCCTTTGTTCAGGGACACATTATTCCATTTATGTTGGTCACATGTCAGTGGAACTTGTTCAGTTTATGTCTCAGTTGTTGAGTCTTGTTTTGTTCATACAAATATTTACACATGTTAAGTTTTCTGAAAATAAAAGCAGTTGACAGTGAGAGGACATTTTTTTGCTGAGTTTATATAGCCAGTGAACAACTTGATGTGTAATGGAATGTTTTATGCAGCCTATTCCATCACTACACAGGGTCTACTTAGATAGTCTCCACAAACAGTCAAGTCAGAACCAGAGTCTGTGAAAAATACTACAGATTGTCACAGGGGCCATGCATCTGGTTATCTAGCTGAGCTGGATTTTCAATCAGGGGCCAATTGGCCCCCAAAGGGTCACATATGACAAGTAAAGAGCCCTTTTATGAGTAAAGGTGTAAATCATACAACAGTTGGATACCGGCGTTCAAGAATAACATGAGGACTTACAGCCCATTGTTTGTAGGGATTTTAGAATGTCCCAATGAAATATGTTTTCATATCCTTTCATTCTAATGCCAGCTCTAGATTTTAGATTGAACAACCGAACAATGCCATTGCCTCCCATGAACAAACACTATCAGTAAGGTAGCACCTAACAAGAGAACAGATCTAATTACCATATGCTCAGCATCCACCAGCTGTGCCGCCTACGGGTGACCCCTTAATCACATAACCTTAGTGATGCGTACGGCGTGCAGGGAGGCCCTGGCTGTGAGGTCACTGCCGTGGTATGTTCTCTCCACGGCTGGAGAGAGAGAGAGAAAGAGAGGGAAGGCACAACGCTGCCAAAACTCCACTGAGATCCGGCCTGCTGGACCCAGCCATCTGCACAGGGCCCAGCAGGGGGGGCAAACACACTTGGGCAGGAAGCGATCCAGCATGGGCTCCATTTCAGCACAGGAAACTTCCTACGGTAAGCTTAGGGAGCGACGCTGTGAGGTTTATCAACAGTCAGCAGCAACAGAGAGAGCGGAGAGAGAGAAAAGGATAGAGCAGGGAGGGAGGGGGGGAGGGGGGGATAGAGAGAGTGATGTGAACCAGAAACAATAACGGAGAAGTGGTAGAAAAAAGAAGACCAACAGGAAGAGAAACGGATATTAAGACGCAGCAGACAAACACATGGTGAGAGAGAGAGGAAAGAGAGAAGCTGAGGCAGCCAGAATAAGATCAGGAGGAAAGAGAATGACAGTGCCTCTTTGATTAGCCCCACATCTTAATGTCCCTCACAGGCTCAGAGCAGTTTCCCCTTTCGCCCAATCCTTTTCACATTTCACTGAAGATTTACTGTTTCAGTGTTCATGACCAAATCAATTTCAGCCCCCCTCTCGTTTCACCATCCGTGTCTTTGTTGGACACCATCTCGGGTTTCTGGTGTGCAGTCTGTTTGTGTATGGGATGAAACACTCTCGAACACGACCGGCGGATCCACCCGAAAGGCCCTTGACTAAACCGTGGGCTACTAATCCTCTCTGATGACACATCATTTTCACTCTGTGGATTTGCAGGCCCCCGCACTCACAGTGATGCACGCTGTTGCCGGGGAAACTCGGAATTGCATGGGATGAATGAAGGAGAGAAGGGATGAGATCACTGGTATCTTGTTTCGTCGTTACCCTCCACAACCTCTTTAACTCCTCTCTCAGCAAAACAGAACATACAGGGGAAATATGTGTCCATTCTGTAGACCTCTAAAGGTCTGAACAGTAGTGTGTGTGTGTGTGTGTGTGTGTGTGTGTGTGTGTGTGTGTGTGTGTGTGTGTATACAGTTTTACCTGTAAATGCTATAGAAGTTGGCAAATGCTTTTGACAGCTAAGGACTTTGGTCAAAAGTATGTTTCCTGAATCAATGCTCTCTATAGTCATTTACCTTTGCTGCAAATGTTTGCTTTCCTTCTTGAATGAAGAGGCGGATATTGTTTTACATTCTTGATTGAAAATAGCTTTTCTTCATGCAGGGTAGGAGGGAGAAGAGGCCTTTTGACCTTGTGAGTCAGGCATGAGAGTGTAACACCTGACACATTTCCCTTACTCACACCCTCTTCTCTCACCCTCCCCGTTTCTGTCCTTCACTTTATCCCCCCTCCTTTCTCTCGCTCCAGGTCAATATGCAAACTACATACTTCACCTCATCGGAAACGGTGTGTTCCAAATCCAGCCGGATTGGACTCCATCCAGTCAAAACAAGCATAAAACAGATGACCAATCAAACGCTTGGTTTATGGGCAGGAAGTAGCGCAACCTGTTTGATAGTATGTTGTGCATTGGGGGCAAGCTGGCTCATGTACTGTAGTTCCTGCCTTCACTGATTCTATTTATGCGTTTTTATAAGAGAAGGCCAACCCTCTTTTAGAAAATGTAGGAACGAGTAGTCCTGTACTAATGCTGTACCTAAAAAGCTACACTTATGAATCTTAAATGCATACCTAAAAGCTACCATGCTCCTTCTCTTTGGGCAAACAGACCACAGAACATGTACATGCTAGATTGAGGTTATTGTTCAAACAGACTAAACAGAGCCAGCTATGCCCTTGAGAGCTTAGAGCCATAGAATACCAACCAAGAACTTAGAATAAATGCAATGTTTCACGTTAACAGACCCTTACAGGATTGAAGGTTTCATATATATGACATGTTGCATACGAAATTATGCAAATGTATTAGGAACATGCAACAGCCCAGCTAGAGGTTTCAGAGATGTTCAAGTGAATAGCTGTTCTCAGTTTGACCTCATTGTTCAATCCAGAATTATTCTGTACTAAACCACAATGTCATGGAAATTAGCATGTCATCTATGCTAATGACATTTGCAGTAGGCGCTTCACTTAAAAATGTCAACTGCCCCTTAGGCCGTTTAAAACCAGAGAAGTTGGTTATATCGATATGAGTTAGAAACATCAATTGTAGGGTCAAAATGATCTACAACGTGTAAATAGGATAATTTTGGTCATGAAGACAGTCTCATCCAAAACGAAGTTCTGTAAATGAGTTTGTCGTGACTTACTGGGGGGGGTTGGGTATGGATTACGGTCATGCCCACTCACACGAGAGGAGCAGCTGTACTGATTGCGCTCCATCAGCTGCACGCGCTCTATCCAATCATAGCAGCCAGAACCTCCAGACAGTGAAACAGATCTGCCCATTACACAGCATCTCAGACGTGTTTACATAAGACAACTGATCTCGCCAACGTTATGTTGAAATAACCCTTGACCCTAAGCCCTTTATGGAGTGGCCACTTGATTATGTTTGATAGTGTCAATCACTCGAGTCGGACACTTTTTTGGGGCAAAATGAGACGATCAGAGAGCACTGCTCAATATTCCAAAACCCATTCGCAAGCATCTTGTACTTCCCGCGACCTGTTTTGTAACATGATTCCCTATTAAACACTGCCAGACAGACTCACATTCTGGTAATAGATGGAGAGAAAGTAAAAAAAATCTATTAAAATAAATAACAGCACCGAAGCAGACAACTCACCACTGACTTGATAATATGATTGTGGCCTGGCTGCTCAGTGTGCCTGCTTGTCCCTACTTGCTAGCTTAATTGACAAACACAGAGTTGGAACTTTGCTAGCTAGCAAGTGATTTGTACACTGATAAACAGTGTGTTGCCTGTGTTTTATTTACAATAGTTTGACAGCTTACAGATGATACTGTAAAGATATTATTGTTCTCAGAAATCAGTCCAGAGCGCGGAGCCAGACTTTCCTGGCTCGATAGACTGTATGCAGTGCAGACTAGTTTTTCATGCAAATGTTTTTACTTAAGAATTACTGCACCAAACACCTTAGCTAGATGCAAAATTGCGTGACTAAGACCTCCTCTGCAAAACCGTCTAAATGAATTAATATTTTGAGGAAGTGGTTGTTGTTGCAACAGTGACTCAGGAGGGACAAACACCTGCCAAGGTACAATAAACCCATTTCTGTGTTTGCAAACATTGCCTCATGAGAGCGATACGCACAAGTTGGTGGCATAACACGGGGAAGTTCTTATAGAACGCCAGCTTTTGATAGCATTTCACACTACTTTTGGATTTTAAATGGGCCTTTAAGGCTCGTATGAATGTTTGTGTCATCATCGCAAATCAACTGCATTTGACTTTAAAAACATTTCAACTTCAACCAGTAAAATTACTCTTTGGCTAGCTTTTGCTACAGACTATGTCAATGTGCATTAGCATTCTAGCTAACAACTGCGGCATCCAAAACAGTTATTTTGCAAAGATCACAACCAAATAGTCTTATTGACTGTTCAAGCTATAATCAAAACACAATTGTAAGTGTATGAGAACCCCAAAAAGTTATTTTGTTTAGAAGTAATAACTCTGGTTTGGCTTCAGTTGTGGTCTCTAGCATTTCTTATTGAGCAATCGTCAAAACAAAGCCAAAGGAAGTGCAGTTGCCCTTTAAAGGCAGAATGGGTAGCATTAGCAACATAGCGATGTCTTTTAAGCATCAATCTGTCTGGTGGGCTCAGTTTTCTCCCTGCCTGGTTTAGGGTGGGGAACTATGACCCCCACTTTCCTCCTAAACCTCCTTCCTTCCCTGATGGCATGTGGAGTGTTTCAAACAGGAAGAGAAGGGGCTTCTCTCCACTTGGCTGTTGGCATGTGAGAACAGTTTCCCCTTTCAGAGGGAGAAAAGGGAACGAAGGGGGAAAAACAACAACATTTATTCAGGAAGCGCCGTCTGCCCACTCAGGAAATTCCTGAGGATGAGAACGGCTTTCCCCTCTGAAAGGCACTGGGGTACACACAGTCACACATATACAATGACTGCACACACACAAGACACTCAAATACCCTTCTGTGTGTACTGTACCGTTGATATGCACACAAACATCTGTACACATACAGAAAGACTCCACAAACTAGTATGCAGGCACACACACACAGTACAATTACTCACAGAGTGACATGTAGACATGCACACACAAGGAGATCGATTAATACACAAGCACACACCAACTCCAACATGCCTGTACACAAAAGACAGTCTCACACACCCACCCCGCCACCCACCCCCACACACACACACACACACAGTAGAAACCCAGCTGTGAGCAAAGCAAACTCAATCTATTGAGAAAGGTTTACAAAGAAAAACAGCAGCAAGCCAAGTATCCAAGACGAGGCTTCTTTCTCTGTCACCCAACAAGAGATTTCTCATGTTCAATAAGCTTCCATGTTTAATGTAAACTGTACTCTCCATACAAATTCCCATAGACACTCACTCCATATTCTTTGAACTTGTCACAGGTGTCTCAATGTTACCTCCCCATCAGTGCCCGCCCGACTTGTCGTGACGTCAGTAAATAGAGTGAATCCCTTATTGCAGTGAGCCTGAATGACACTGCTACGCTTCTTAAGTGTCTGCTAGGCGGGTGACCTTGAGGCTGACACATTTCAAGACAATTAAGTAAACACGATTAATGGAATGGAATTGAGGGTTGAAAAGTCATCCACTTCACTCAAACGCTGACATCTAGTGCAACCAAACAGTATAATCAAGTGTTTTACAGCTGTGCTTATTTTTCTTTTCATGTGCATGTTCTATAGTTCAACAATGAGACAGCTAACAGACAGGAAATTGGAGGATTAACGTGAAAATCCGCCAATGTGATGGAGAAATGTAACTCTTAACTTCACCACTTCAATAACATTCACCCAGGCAAACCTCTCCCATTCAGAGTGGGGTGGTTTCTAACACTCCTGGCTAAATGGGGTAAAAAGAAGAGAAGACTTCTTTGAGAGTGAGGAGACGGCTACAACTCTCCCCCTGATCTAATCCACTTCCTCCTCAGGAAATGGAGAAGGCGGATTTCTGCCCACACTGCAATTTCCTCTCCCTCTTTTTCCCCCCCGCTTTCATTCTTTCTTTCAGGAAGAGTGATGGCTTTGAGCCAAACAAGGTTCCAATAAGAGGTTTGGGAACTGTAGGCCTACAGGTGAAGGGTAGTTCATATATTTCACAGAGTTAAAGACAGAGTCAACATGTATAAACGAGGGAAATGTTGCCTAATCTAAAGATTCAAACAAAAAGTTGAATTGAAGCCCATGGTCCAGCAGACCACATTCACCACGCCCAGATAAACGGCCATAACAGACAACCTCAGACCAAAACAGACATGTTAAACATTCTTCCTTTTTCTATGGCAATACAGAAGGGGAAGTGGAAATGGGGAATTTCCTCTGTATGGTCCACGTGCATAGACACTACAGGTCATTTCTTTTAGATATTGAGCTTACCACAAAGTGTGTTAATATACTGGTATAATTTAGGAGTACTGTACCACATCTTGCCTATGCTGCTCTGTACCATCACTCATTCATATATCCTTATGTACATATTCTTTATCCCCTTACACTGTGTGTAAGACAGTAGTTTTTTGGAATTGTTAGTTAGATTACTTGTTGGTTATTACTGCATTGTCGGAACTAGAAGCACAAGCATTTCGCTACACTCGCATTAACATCTGCTAACCATGTGTATGTGACAAATAAAATTTGATTTGATTTGATATCTTTGCCAAACACACCAACAAACCGCCAATATTTAGGTCAATTACCCTCAAAAGTTCCCACGACAAATCATTGTGCACAAACTGGTAGAATTAACGCTGTTTCCACGTCATTTCAATGAAATTGCGTTGAACCAACATGGAATAGACGTTTAATTGATGTCTGTGCCCAGTGGGAAGATTTATATCCAAACTCACTGAAGAAATACAAAGACGAATCTCACTAGTCTTCAAAACCCTAAAAGTCATACATGTTAAAAGGTGCCTGGTTAAACATTAATAGTTTTTCACACAGAGCAGGCCCAGTGACTCTACAACTCTATAAACACCCAGTCTATATCCTGGCTGTGATCCAACCCCGCCTGTTGTTTTATTGGCTCAGGCAGTGGCCGGTTGAGACCTGCCGTCAGCTCCACCAGACAGTACACGGTTGTCATGTTCCCTCCTCTCCTTGTCCCTCTTCCTTCCCCTCTTTTTTGAGGCCCTTGGGGATTTTACTGGTCTTAAGAATAGGTACAAAAAAACATGGTTTCCACCATTGCTCTCACTTTTCCAACCATTTCAGGTCAATAAACATCTCAAATCAAAGTTTATTTGTCACGTGCACAGGATACAGTGGGTATAAATGATACAGTGAAATTCTTACTTGCTGCTCTTCCTCAACAGTGCAGAATAATGTAAAGTAGCACAGTAAATCAATATACGCATCTGCCCTCTCGATACAAATCTTCTCTTTACCATGCCTCATATTTACAGCCTTCTCCCTGCTTTCCTTCTTGTCCGTCCTGTCCTGTAATACCTCACTCTCTCTCCTATTTCTAGTCTCTCCCCAGCCCAACCCATCTCCTACTTCCTTTCTTCTCCTAAACTCTTTACATGTTATACTCCCCCATTACACTGGGCTATTATTCTGTGCTGTTCTCTATTCTCTTGTACTGAGCTACCTTGTGTTGTGTGCTGTCCTTCAGTACCCTGAGGTGTTATTGTACTGAACACTGCGGTGCTGCCGTGTACTGAGTTGTGTTGGCTGTCACTGTCCTGCTGTGTTGAATTCCACTGTGTAGTGTTCCAGTACAGTGACTCTGCTATGGTCCAGGAAAGACGTATTGTGTTGGTCCTTGACCCTGGGTCTGCTTCAGCACCTCAGAGGAGGGATACATGAGTAGGTCTGTCTGTCCTCATGGGGAGAGTGATGCCAGTTGGAGTGATGACGTGACATGCTATAGTAAATCATGGCTTTCAATCTGCCATTTTCTGAGGTCAAATGCTCTCAAAACAAATGTTTATGGGATAAGAAAAATGCAGGCTGAAAAGACAAAGAGATTTGTTTGTTGATTATGACTGCCATGTATTCTCTGTGTGCGCCTGTGGGTGTCATGGGTTGTGTGTGCGTGTGCGTGTCTGCATGTTTGTGTGAGTGACTCACGCAGGTGCACTGGCAGCCTGGCAGGCTCGTCCTCCATTCGGCTGGCTGGCCTGGCCGTGGGAGCATGGACGGGGGAGGAAGTGGAGTTTGGCAGGGGGCTGACGGAGGAAGGACTGAATGAGCGCCTCTCCTTCTATGAATAGATACACAGACACACAAAGCATGCCTTAGTTACAAACCTCCCCGAAAACCATCCTTAAACCCAAACAGCCTGAGAATCACCACACCGAGAAACTATAACACCATTTACACATTCTTTATCTAAGTGATAAGGTACCCACACATAGCAAATATTTTTATTCATAAAATCGTATTTGACTTCTTGGTGAAAGATGCTGGTGTGTTTGCATGGTCAATGCAGCCAGTCACTAAACAGGAGGTTGAACTTACTGGTATTTGTGCACATTTACTTATACAAAATGTAACCTGTCAACCTGACAATGTATGCATGTGCTGTTGTGTACAATGGTCTTCTAACATCATTCATATGCCTCTTTCTACTCTGCACCTTCTATGGAACATCAACAGTGCTGCGGAATGTGATGTTTATAGGCTCTCCGTTTGCCAACAGCAGCATCTTATAACATGGATTGGTGATTAATTTAACCAGTCAATCTAAAATGGCTAGTTCCTATTAGCCTAGTGTATTAGGAACTCACTGTGGCATATGTAGCAATGAGCTTTTAATCTCATTTTATTATGCAGACCGCCCTACTCTTCAAGAATACTTCATGTATTTTGGTAGCCTATAGCCAACAATAATACACTATATCAAGTCTTACCTTTAGAAGATGTTGCATGTGTACAGCCCAGATTTGACACGGTTATGTACAGTCAAAAAGGGGTTCAGGTACAGATAGGGCCGAGAGGGGGCAAGAGAGTGAGATTGTGTGCGAGTGTGTGTTTAGGGGCATACATATAGCCTTCAATAACTCTGCTACTTTTCTCCGCAAAACAATATAATTCCAAAATATCTTTAGGCCTACTCTCCTAGGGTTGCATCCCAACAATCCCAAATAGTTTCCTTGTCACCTGAAATTTGAAGAGCCATCTTTAGACTGTTACTGTAATGTAATAACATGATAACCATCATTCATTTATGCACTGCAACTGTTTTACATATTCTAGGCCTACACATGTCAGGTTTACATATACAAAATGTATTGTATAGAAAATTAATTACCTGTGTATACGATATATAAGGATAGTCACATTTCTGGTGGTTTTCAAACAAGCCATATGGCGCGTTCAAAACAACTGGGAACTCTGAAATCTCCGACTTCTGACTTCAGTGCGTTCATGACAACTAGCAACACAGAAAAAAACGAGCTCCGACTGGGATAAATCGTTATCGCATCTTTCTATAGCTCCGACTTTCCGACCTCAAGATCACTGACGTCATGATTTGACCTCGTTTTTCCCCGAGTTCTCAGTTGCCTTAAAAGCACCAATAGCATATGAAAACGAACGTCCTGACGAAAAACGTTTATCTCAGGTGTGCTGCGAAGTCGGTAAACTTGTAGCGCAGCATGGATGGACTTACCAGGCGCTGCTGTAGTCTACAACAGAGCGGCGAAACGTTCCCCACAGCAACAGATGATTACCAACACACACGATGCAGTTGTCAACAACACGACTGCGTCAAGCGCATCTCACCCCGGGGTCCTAGAACTTGATTCTGCTTTATAAAATCAACAAATACCTTGGTTATGATCTGCGATGGGGATTCTGACATGTCTCGCTAAATTCAGGAAGTTCTCCTCTTCCCACTTTCCTTTTCTCGTTCTCCTCTTTGAAATAAACCAGAAAAAAACACCCACACCCGACTCCCTGACTTGGGGAGGGTTACAGGGCCACGTAATAAATACGTTTAGGGTTTGTTATCGATCCATTATATAACCATGTTTATCATAAACGCGTGAAAGTTCTTTGTTTTCTGTAGGTGCTGTGCTCTACATTTCGGCGACGCGTTGGTTAATTCTCTTCCTGGAAGACGGGTGTAAAAGGCAGACATCTCCGTGGTGCTGCTCATTGACTTGGATGTGTAAACGGCGAAATGACGTGAATTCTCAGTATTGAGCCCAGCCCACTTGCTACAGAGGATTTGACTGCAGCCTAGTAAAAAAGGCGTTCCTTGCGTAGAATTACCTTATTGGTTTCCTGAGTTTCGTAGGCGTTTCTTATTGGGGAGAAAGATCTCCAAATGGTTCATTGCTAGAAAGAGACGCCTACGAGATCCAGGGAGCCAATTAAATAATTGTATTCAAGAAACACACTTTAGTCTAGCCTGCAGCCAGACTCTCTTCTGCAGCCACTTCTTTCTTAAAGGGGTACCCCATATCGGGATATTGCCTATGATGTTTACACACGGAGGGCTGAGTGTCTGCGTGTTTTCGCTCCACCCTTGTACTTGAGCGATGCACTAAGGCCACTAATTAGTAAGGAACTCCCCTCAGCTGGTTGTCTAGGGCCCCTGGGGTTTCAAGAGGTCCCCGTGGGTCCTCCAAAAGGTGCATATT
The DNA here is from genome assembly GCF_018296145.1 of Oncorhynchus tshawytscha. Classification (NCBI taxonomy): domain Eukaryota; kingdom Metazoa; phylum Chordata; class Actinopteri; order Salmoniformes; family Salmonidae; genus Oncorhynchus; species Oncorhynchus tshawytscha. The sequence goes on from NC_056445.1 coordinate 18,343,761, forward strand.
TTAATAAAACTCTCATAACATTATTTTCCCTCTATAGCATTTGTCAATTATACTATGCATGTAGGCCCCTCAAACTCAACTCAGGACCTCGAAGCCAGTTCCATGGCATTTGTTTGAGGGGGCGCTTTAGACCTGGGACTTAATTAATATGTAGAACAGAAAACCAGCAGGCTCCGGACATCGTATCCGGACCTCGTAGGGTAAGAGCTGAGTACTCCTGATGTAGGATATAAGCCTATTATCAGCAAATTAGCCCTACTCTCCCGATGTGTACTTTTGCATGAAGCCCAATGGTACACTTACAACATAGGCCAGAGACAGCAGAGGCTATCCCACCTCTGCCACCAATGTAATATGAGAGAGTTTCAATCTTGCTGTACAGCCGTGAGTGTAACTCCCTGGCATATGGTAACGGCAGCACAATCACCAGTGGAGGCTGCTGAGGGGAGGACGGCTCATAATAATGTCTGGAATGTTGACCATGGAAACCACGTGTTTGGTACCATTCCATTGACTCCATTCCAGATATTATTATGAGTCATCCTTCCCTCAGCAACCTCAACTGGCACTCACTATAAACAATTATGCACAAATGTAAGGATGGAAATTGCAACAAATTCATGGAAATATATTGATAGTTACATGTTAAATTCTGATCACTTAAAGTGATTTGACTGACATGAATTTTCCCTAGGCCTAGAGTTTGGATGGGATGCATCTGACATCTACTGGGCATAGTTGGTATTTTTACAGTAGACAGGCGATAGTAGACCTCCATAGTTACAATCCAATGATAAAGATTCCAGGCCTATTTATATAAATACTATAACACATTGGCTAGTGTCAAGATCTTGCTAATTATTTTGTGCAATATGAACGCTTTATTGCATTGCAGAAGAAGGAATGATCAGTAAGGTTATACTAAGTTTCGTTTTCGATTCACTCACCAGCTTCCTTCTCAACACATCATTTCCTCGTCAGAGTCCCGAACCATATGGAAAGAATATAACGGTGTTTAACGAGTTGAAGACATGACGGAATCGACAATAACTAAACTTATTTGTGCTAATCGTGGATCAATGAACGTCGATGAATTACATGCAAATTTTTACAGTGACTTGCAAGTCTCGGTGCGGGATGTAATTACGAATAGAGCGAAATTTTGTTTTGTTGTTTTTAACGGAGAGCAAAGGGTGGTAGCCAAGACTGGAGTTCGATTGTGCAAATCCAAAGATTGCCAGGGATGCCGAAATTTACATTTTTGTAAACGATTCATGCTTGGGGATTGTCCATTCAGACGGAGAAGGTATGGAACTTCAACGCTTCCCAATTTTGATACTGTTGTTACCGTGACGCTATTTTAATTACAAGGCCTGCTCTGGGGAACTTTTGGCACATAGCCTTTCCCTTTGCTTCATGGCAGGGATCATAATTACAAATAATTTGACTGCAAATTGACCGCAAGAATCCCAAACAGATATAATATTTCACTGAAACGTAATAATTTCAAATCTTGCTTACATTTGTTTACGATCAAGTCTCTCTATACTATGCTTTTGAATACGTGGAACATATTTCCCAAATTAAAATCACTTGCAGCTGATCTCCTGGTGTTTTTAGTATTTTATGTCCAAATAAAAAATAAAACAAATATTTGTTTGTTTTTTTGGCTCAGAAAACTTGGGGAGCAAATATAAAACAACCGTTGTTGCCAGTTGTGGAACCCTGGTTTATGGCGTTATTGGTGTATATTGAGAACCACCAGGGTTGCCAGGTGAAGATAATATTTTTTTAAACAATGACCTCTCAAAACCTACGCACAAAGCCTGAGAACTATTCCTCCATTTGTTCCACAGCAAGAGAGGAGTTGCCGCATTTATCCAATAAACCGTTATCTAGCAGTTAGGAAGGAATATTGCCATAATTTGTAACGACATAGGCTGAGGTAAAATTAGGTTTTCCATCAAAATAATGATCTTTCTGAGTTTAAGAATATGTCGCAAGAGAAAAGATCATTCACCCTTGTTAAACATTTTCCATCAATGGATGTCGATTTCACTTATTTTGACTGCTATAACTAAGCAATAAGGCCCAAAGTGGTGTGGTATATGGCCAATATACCACGGCTAAGGGCTGTTCTTAGGACACAGAACATTAGATTGATAAGCGTGAGTGCGCAGTGACGCCTGTTTGAACAATGTATTTGATTATTATGGCCATTTGTTTGTTTTAACCTGCTCGTCTCTACCTATTTATGTAACCACACTGACTTAAATACCTCATCCAAGTCCGTGTGGTTCCTCGTTCTGAAAAGACCCAATCTGTGGCAGTCACAACCTCTTCCAGGTCCTAATACTTATAATAGTTTGGTTATTATGTGCCAAAAGAGCAAGGATGTCCTTGTTACTAAAGCCAATTCTAAAGTATAGTTTCACCAGTCATCTAACTCAGGCATTTCAAAGGCGGAGCACACAGCAACAGGGAGCCAGGGAGGTATGCATTTATTAACCAAATCCCCTACTTTAATCTTGAAATACAACTGCAACTTTATTCTCAAAATATTGCCACTTTATTCACAAAATAAAATATTGACTTTATTAAGGTTTAAGGTTTTCAAGTACAATCCGTGCCCCAAAAAAATCCAAGTACAAGTATGTGAGGATATCTCTGGGGTGGTCTGAGGGGGACTAGGCCCCCAAACTGCCTTTTCCTGCAATCTTGAACCATAATCACTATGCTTAATTCTATGTCAGAAATTTTTATTTTTCTGTATTTTTAAGCATACAGTGCTTAAATTCTCCCACGGTTGTTCAGTTTGGCTGGACGGCCAGCTCTAGGAAGAGTCTTGGTGGTTCCAAACTTCTTCCATTTACGAACAATGGAGGCTACTGTGTTCTTGGAGATCTTCAATGCTGCAGAAATGTTTTGATACACTTCCCCAGATCTGTGCCTGGTTCTTTTTTTAAAGAATATAAATATGTTTTTCTGTATCTGCTAAAATTGTGAATGTGAGTCTTATTCAGTACATTTAGTAATTGCTTGCTTTTCTAAAGTCTACCAACATTGCCAGCAGGCATGCCAGCTAAGATAGTTAGACAAGCTAGCTAAAATGGCTTCTTGGTGACCAGCTATAAAGGTTGGGAGAAAGCAATTTTCTGAAGTTGGCTAGGTGGCAAGGAGTATTACAGAGAAACACCAACAAAAAATGAAACCAAAAAATAATAAAACTATTTTTTAAACAGGGCAAATCATAGGAGGGACAAATCTGAGGGGGACTACTTTTAACTTTTCCAGTAGGCCCTATCCAAAATATTCCATAATTACGCATGAAATTACGCATGAAATTACGCATTGCATTCAAAAGTTTTTCCATTGTGCGCTAAGCTAAACGTAGTTGCAATAAATAGTAAGAAACAGGCCTGGGCATACTATCATGCACTGATCAAATACCCAATGAGAACAAACGTCTGTTCAAAGTCTAGTTTTGATTTACATTTGGTTGAGTTGTCAACTAACATGAATTCAACGTGAAATCAAATACAAATCCATCATATTCGATTTAGGTTATAAGTTGGGTGAGAAAAATACGAAATTCCCTTACGTTGATGACATTTTGCAAATCCAATCAGTTTCCATGTTGATTCAGCATCATGACATTACACATATGTTTTTTAATGACATGTCAACAACGTTGATTCAACCATTTTTTACCCAGGATCCCTATTTTTGCTGTTTCTAATGGATTAAGTATAGGCTTATAGCCGCATCCCACTGGGCACACCACGTAATTTCAACGTGGATATTTTTGTAATATTTGTTTGAGATGTTGATCAGTGAGATTTCAATATTTATTCACCCACTCAGAAAGACAGCCAAAAGTTTGTTGAATTCCCAATGTGTTATCACAATGCTCTCAATGAGAGCCGCACACTCTAGGAGCTCAGATGCAAAAAAATGTAATGTCCAACGTCTTTAAATTAAAGATCCAGGCAGCCTCTCGTTTCAACAATAAATGATCGAGGTCACCCCCTCTCCTAAGGAGGGTGACATGTTCAATGCCAATATAATGTAGAGCCGAAATTGTTGGTGACCTGTTGAAATTTTATTTTATCGGAAATGGATAACATGATTGAAGAGAAATGCACAGCTCTGCAAGGAGCTGTCAATGATGATGGCATATTCATTGAACTGATAAACTGACCAAGCGCTCCAGGACAAGTTGTCTACAGAAATTAAGGAACTTAAAATCAAGAAATTCAACCAAGACAAAAAAGACAAGGCCAAGGACAAAGGCTACTTCTGGAGAAACTCTGACAAGGGAGGTCCTCCTCCGCCTCTCCATGACAGACGCAGGAGAGATGCCGCTTCCTTTTGTCCACCCCCGTCTGCCCAACGCTCTTCAACCACCGTCTCATCTGCTTCCAGTGGCACTTTTTTATCCAACGAGAGCCTGGGCCGACAGAAGGGCGGAGGTGGCCGTAGGCCCGCGCACCGATGAGATGCCGCACCCGACGTGGTAAGAAGAAACGACTACCAGATTGCAGAGGGGACCGCTCACACGGTCCCAGAACCTACGGGACTGAGTGTCTTTAATTTATCAAGCCTTTTGTGCCTACAACTCAGTGCAACGATTTTGATGTTAAGGTAGACATGTTGAAGTTTTTTAGAAGCATCCGTTTCAGGGAATACTTAAGCTCCCCTAATCGTGGTATTTCTACTGAAATAGTAGGTTGCTCACCTGTACATACTCCGACACCTTTTAGAAGTAAGAGTTATTTTATACCTCCAGCCAATCGCAATCACTCCATTGAGACATATTGCAGACTTGTTGTTCATTTCCTTAAGAACAAACATGAGTACATATCTTTCCATAATTTACCTAAGGATGAAAAACAAGCTTTGCTTGATTTACAATCCGATACGTCAGTCTTTACCCACCCTGCTGATAAGGGTGGGTCGGTTGTACTTATGGATAGGACAGCTTGTGTAAATGAGTGTCATAGACAACACCTTTTACAAGAAACTCCCACCGCCCAATTTCAGAACACGATCTTTACTGTCCTAGATGGGTATTTAAGTTCTGGTCAGATAACCAAAAAAGTACACTACTTTTTGGCTATTCAACACCCTAAAATTGCCACTTTCTATACTTTGCTGAAATTACACAAGAATGTTACAAAACCTCCAGGGCGTCCTATTGTAGCGGGCATTGATGCAGTAAAAGCCCCTCTATCTACTTTTGTTTACGTTTTTTTATTAGACCACTCGCAGAACAGCTCCCCTCCTTTGTAAAGGACACCAGCAGTATGATCTCTATCATCTTGATCCTCTCCCTGAGAATACTTTGTTAGTTGCTTTTGATGTTGAGTCGTTATACACAGACATTCCACACGAGGGCAGTATTGAAGCTATGGAACATTATCTTCTGCAACTTGAGCCTAATGAACTACCTTCCAGTGCATGCATTATAGCATAGGCTGAAATAGTACTCACACACAACTACTTCATATTTCTAAATTATTTCTTTATTCAGACGAAGGGTACTGCTATGGGATCCCCGATGGCTCCTAACTATGCTAATTTGTATGTGGGTTACATGGAGTAATAGTCTATTTTCAATCCTCTCAAAAATGTTTTCTTGCCTAACATCATTATTTGGAAACGGTATATTGATGATATTTTTGTTCTGTGGAGGGGTGATGCAAAACAGCCCCAGGCGTTCCAACTCCTGTTCTGAGCATTTGAGATTTACTATGCAATCTGATACATGTCAAATCTTGATCTTCTGATCTTGTGTGAAGATCATGTTCTATACACGGGTCTTGACAGGAAACCTACTGATCGTAACAATTTGTTGAGGGCTGATAGTTGTCACCAACTTCACTTTAAAAAATGGTTTGCCCTATAGCCAATTCTGTCTCATCAAAATAATTTGCAAAATACAATAAGATTTTGATAGAAATGGTCAGATTAATACTGCCATTGAGAAAATTTGAAACAAAATGAGACATGACCTTTTTCAAGGTCAGTCTCACAAAAGAAGCATTCTTGCGTTCTAACTACTCGCTATTCAAAGTGCTCTGAACAAATTAAGGGAATCGTTCACAAACATTGGCACATTCTAAGATCCAATGATAGTATTGGTAATGTGTTTCGGACCTTCCCTTGGTCGTATTCTCGCGGGGCATCGTAGCACCATTAGGTACAAAAACTCGACTTACCCAGTTGCGGCCCACTTTTTGGAAGCAAACCACTCGATTTTGTTTCTGCGTTATATTGGCATCAAACATGTCATCCTCCCTAGGAGAGGGGTGACCTCAATAATTTGTTAAAACGAGAGGCTGCATGGATCTTTAATTTAAAGACACTTGCTCCCTTCCATCTCAACGTAGACTTTGATCTGAAGCCATTCTTGTGATTATTGTGATTTTGCTGTTGTAAATGTTTGTAGGCTTATGTAGCCAAATTGTATCTATGATCGTACACTATCCATTTATGTTTTTTGTATGCTATTTTAATATGGAAATTAACCAATGATATCAGGCCTCACCCGGCCATGATTACAGACACCTGTGTGTGTCTTTTGACACTATATAAACGAGTCACCCCGCAGTGTTTGTCATTATACCCTGATGAAGACAGCTTGTCTGTCGAAACGTTGGACATTACATTTTTGCATCTGAGCTCCTAGAGTGTGCAACTCCCCTTTATTTTCAAGTGTTCCATTCTGCTAGCCAGCACCTCGCCTAAATAGGTGTGCGTTTCTTTCACCTCTAGATCACTATGCTCTCAACCATCTAAAAGCACAACCAAATTCCAATGGAAAAGCAATGTCTGATTTTGGTTTAGGGCTCTTAAATTTCAATCGCACTATCGCGCTGAACTTCGGTGATACAGGTTGAATCAAGCTCTTAGTTGTCATCTGTCACGGATCCCTCTGGAACTTTCATTGCGCACACCTGGCTCCTATTCCCACAGATTGTATTTGTATATATGTGCCCTTTGTTTATCATGGAGCTGTCGATTATTGTTCCAATGTCCGTTGGTGCGTGTGAGTACCTGTGCTGTGTGTTTTGGGCTTTCATGCCATTGTGGATTGCGCAGATGATTACGGGTCTCGTCCTGTGTGTTAATCATTGTGCGCATGTGTATTTATTCAAGGTACTCCTCGCTCTTTTGTTTGGGTTTCAACCCTGTGTTTTGTGTATGTGTTTGTTTGGTCTTTGTCCCCGTGCCTTTACACGGCATGCCGAAATTTTGGGTGTGATAAAAAAAACTATTACGCATTCCTGCGCCTGTCTCCCGAATCTCTTCATACCAGCGGGACATCATCTAAATGTGTTATCACTGCGCTCTCAACCATTTAAAACCACATCAAATTTCAGTTGGGAATACAATATCAGATATGTTGCATTTATGCATCTAATTAATCATCTATGTTATCACCTTGACAGACCTGCAACCTTTGCATGCTATTTTGAGCACGCACACTTTCAGTAATTACATAAACATTTATACATAAGACATTTATAGTTGATTATACAACGGGTGGGTCTAATCCTGAATGCTAATTGGTTAAAACCGCAATCCAGCCGGTGTCTATTCCACAAGTTACCACCGGATAAATCTATTAAGTTAAAATGCCTATTTACTCTGTTCCATTTGACTGCGCAATCTGCTGTCTCATCAGCCCAGCCAGGTAATTTATGAAAAGCATCTAGACATTTTCTCACATTTCTTTGAGACTGACATTTAGTTTTCAACAGCAGAGATTTGTATAAACCTTGCTGTCTGTCTCCCCGACATTTGCAACATTGTTTCAATATTTAAAAAAATCTCCAACTGTCCAATAGTAATTAATATGTGGTGACGATACAGACAGGCAGGCAGCGTTTCTCAGCCAGTCGAAATCATGAATCAGCTGGCATCATTTTTATGGATATATACACATACATGTCAATTGAAAAAACATACAACTAAACGGAGTGCAGCTAGTTTGCAGACTTTTCAGCTTCAGTTTTAAGTGATTGTGTTAGCTGTGTTGTTGGCTAGCTCCTCTGAACAACAGTGTCCTGACGAGTGAACACCTTTTCTACACCAGGGGAAATCGCTCATTGTTATGGATGTATCCAAATAAATGTAATTTAGAAAAAAGCTAATGCAAATGCAGCTACTTTGTTGTTATTCTGGCTGCACTGTTTGACGTGACTGTAAGTTAGCCGTAGTTGGCTAGCTAGCAAGGGATAAGAACGTTACCAGCCAGTATGGCAATGTAACGTTTAGAATGAACGACTGGGTTGCGTCCATTGATACAGGACAAAAAGCCCGAACAACTGGGTCATGTCTCTGGCAACCAGCTTGTGTAGCAAGATTTGTGTCAGAACTATATCTTGTGGAAGGATGAAATTGTATGAATAAATGTATCTAAATAACGTGAAAATATGTCAATCATTATTTGAATATGTTGGTAACCCGTTGTATCAAAGTGATAATGTCATTGAAGTCAGTGTTTGGAGGATATGTTGGCACGGTTTGCCAACATATCCCATGCCAATATATCCTCCAAACACTGGCGTCTCGGGCATTATCACTTAAATAAATACTGTTACATTAGTTTGTAAGATAGCCTTAACTTAGGACGCATGACTCGACTTTCGCCTCTCCCGAGCCCGTTGGGGAGTTGCAGCGATGAGACAAAATCGTAATTGGATCACAATTGGATATCATGAGAAAAAAAGAAGAATGGTCCATCCCCCAATGGACATCCAGCCAACTTGACATAACTGTGGGAGGCATTGGAGTCAACATGGGCCAGCATCCCTGTGGAATGCTGTCGACACCTTGTTGAGTCCATGCCCTGACGAATTGAGGCTGTACTGAGGGCAAAAGGGGGTGCAACTCAATATTTGGAAGGTGTTCCTAATATTTTGTACACTGAGTGTATTTTCCACATAGATTTCACAATACAATACATTGACAAATCATGTTGATTCAACCAGTTTGTGCCTAGTGAGATGGAAGGTTGTATCAAGAAAATGTTTACTTTTGACTACAGAGGAGGATGTCACTTCAACCATGACATGACCTCGGGGGAGAACAGCAGAATCCTGAAAGAACACGGACTGGAGGAACTGAACAGATCTGAGCTGTGCACCCTGCTGCTTCAGAATGATGGCTTCCTCTTACCACCAGTATGTAACACTGCAGTAGGCTCCTTTGCGAAAGTATGCTCTGTCTGGTTAAGGCGTTGTGTTTAGTGATCATGATCTAAATTAAGTTCATGTTCTGCCAATCTTGTGCTGTGGTGTGCAGAAATATACATGGAATATCCCAGAATATTGTGTGTGTGTGTGTGTGTACTCATACATGCATATGTATGGGTGTGTGTGCATGCATGTGTGTTTGTGTGTATTGTTTTCTCGTACAAACAGTTCCTTCTGCTAGGTGTGCCACAACTACAACAACGGCGTTGGAGAGTATGGCAAATGCCTGGATGGCGAGACATGCAAGAGGCTCCACATCTGTGAGATGTATCTCAGGGGTAGCTGCAACTGTCCCAGGTGCCATGATTTCTACGAACCCCACCCATTAAAAATCCTGCAGGACAAAGGGGTGCCCAACGAGCTCATTGCCTCCCTGAAGTCGGTGTACATGAACATCGAGTGGTTGCAAAAGCAAGACCGTGTCATGCAAGGCAAGGGGCAACATCAAAGAGCTAAAGCTAATGCAACCGCTAACACAAGTAACAAGTCTAACAGAGGCCCACTGAGCACTCACGGTAAGGCCGACACTGTTATTAGCATGTTAACTCATAAGTTATTAAACAATATTGTGTTATACCTTAATATAGTTTTACTAAAGTGTAAAGATGGTAAAGTGAGTTTGTTTAATTAATGAGAACATAGCATTTAGTGGAACCTAATGCTACTTCCTAATATCTTCAGGAGTTAGAAGAAATAGTGTGTGATTATAGATGCATTCTCATAACTGCAACCCACCTCTCACATGACCAGGGGCCTACTTGGGTCCCGACTCATGGTTTAAGAGAACCTGGGCTACAGTATAGGCTACTAAATAAAATATCCAGTGACACTGGCTTACCCAATGATAAAGATCCATTCATGATAATGCATGAATATACGTAGGCTACTCACCGGTGATGGCCGATTTGCTTGAGCTAATCAAAATAACTGGTTCTTTGCTTAATATTGGCAGGTGTTGAGAAAACATTTGGTAGCTTCTGCAGACAGATTAGTCTTCTCTGTTCAGCAAGAGGCATTTGCATTTCAAACTAAGTTTTTCCCGCGATTGTATTTAGACATTAACGAAAGGCCTATAGCTTGCTCTTCACTGACAACCGCAACAATATAATTAGAATACACAGAATGGTTGTGTCCATTGAAGTCAGGACTGGCAGGCATCTTGAGTGTACTCATGAGTTTACCAGTCAAATTGCCAGGGTTAGAGGTTCCAAGACCCTTCCATGGATTATAGGTCTATGGCCACAACGCAACAAGCAGTTGGATATTTGGTGCGCTTGCTGCCCAAATTGCGGCTCCCAAAATGCTTTTATTAATGTCTGTACAGACAGGAGTAGGCTAATTATATATTTTTGGAAAATATATTTACATTTATCAGAGGTTGCTGCAGAAACTCCAGCACCCCTATTTCCCGCTCCTATGCTCGCCAGACTCAGGGCGCTCCACCTCCAAGAGGTTGAGCATGATACTGCTACTCCTGCTGCTGCTGCCACTGCCCTTAACACAAGCCAGAGGTCCAACAGACATAGTCAAGGTAACGGCAATACTGCACGTAGCATGGTGGTCATGCAGTCACATCATTGATGTCAAGAATCAACATATAGGTTAATTGTGGCTTTCTTGTTTAAAATAACATTTGGCAGAAACTATTTTATGTGCTCAGTTACAGTGTATTTGTATGATTATTAACTCGGTATTAAGATCCGATGAGTGATGAACATTAAGAACAAGTTCCCAGTCACAAGCTATCAAAATGTATAGATGTTGATTCTATTGGCATGGTAAATTAAATGTCCAGTTCTCTTTTTCAGATAAAGCTGAAATATGCATGTACTTCATCAAGGGCAGTTGCATACACGGTGGTAAGACAGCATTTTCAAAGCATCATTTTATGAATAATCAATGCTTAGAGCTTAATAAACATAAGACTTCAACACCTAACTTTACTCATATTTCAGATAAGTGCTTTAAAGCCCACTCTACCATGCCCTACCAATGGGAGGTGAGGGAGGGACTAAACTGGACAGCTCTACAAAACAACGAGGTGATTGAGAAGGACTATTGCGACCCAGCAAAGACATACAGGTGGGCTCTACCTTTAAGAAGAATTCACTTGAATGGGCAGTAACACGTAGGTCAATGGTGGGCAAATGTTGCTCGTTCCTAATACGATGAGATGTTAATGCCGTATACACTTCTAGTTAGTGTGATATACAGCTTCTCCTATTGTGACTGCTGATTGTTCGCTGTCTTTTATTCTTTCTTGTCTAGTCGGGGAGTCCAGCCCGTGTGTTTCGATACGATGACCTGCGGCCTGAACAAAGCCCGGCGTCTCTCCACCGTCTCCTCTGTGCTACAGCCTACCTTCATCCTCACCACGGAGTGGGCCTGGTTCTGGGAGGACGAGTTTGGAAACTGGATCCAGTACGCATCAACAGTGAGTGACGACGAGCACTGTTGAATAGTGATTGTTGAATAGGACAGAGTTCAGTCCCTCTTTAAATAAAAATGATGCAAATAATGCATAACCTCCATGTTTTCTGTCTTGCCCTACAGATCAGTGGACACAGTGCAGCCACCATCACCAGTGAAGACCTGGAGAAGAGGTTCCAGGAAGACAACAAGGCTGTGATAGAGTTCACTGCGGGGTCACAGACCTATGAATTCAGTTTCCCTGGTGAGCACAGATGACGTGATATCGAAGATAAACCAACTGCAGCCTTAAAACTATATACACCAAACATAGTATATTACGAACAGATATGCAGTGATTCTTACAGCTACTGCTGTATGTGACAAATTGAGAGATTTCTCGATGGAGTCACTATGGTAAAACAATGACATCTGCATGTGAAGTGAACTGTCTGTTGTTACAACAGCTCTGCTCCTTTTCAGACATGATTCAAACAAACAAGCAGTACACCACCAAAAAGGTTGTGAGAAGACGGCCTGTGTTTGTCTCTTCAGCTGATGCACAAACTATCAAAACCAGGTAAGATAAAGCTGTGAATGTTTTTTGCATGGATCAATTTGCTCTTGAAATGACTCTCCTGGGGATTGTTCACTCACTTCACCACTAGGCTCCTCATGTGTTCTCTTGCCTTGAAAGATGTCTATAGAAGAGGAGTAGCTGACCGGGTGCACGTTTTGATTTTGCCGTAGCACTATAGCCTTGTACGAACCATCCTGATGACGCAAACTTACATTCTGTTTCGCAACACGGATACAGTCTGGCAACGACCAGATTCAAACCATTTGAGCACATCCCTCTCCCTCCACCGTACAGCCGGACCAATCAGCGTCCTCTGATAATCTGTGGGGGTGGTTTAGTTGATGATGACAACGAGAAGTGCCTGGAGGTTGGTGTTGATGCTGCTATAGCACAGCAGTTATTAAAGAACTGGAGGCAATAGCTTAATTGAAAGAACAGCAAAAAACTGCATTGAAGGCTTTTCTTGGGGTAGAAGATGTTTTATCGGACTGGATTCGGCAAGAGCTTGATTTACCAGCTAGCTCCGCTGGTAGGCTGGACAATAGAATAAGTAAATATTCACCCAAGGCTGAAGAACAGCCAAAGGAACATTGGCTGAGCTGGGACACCAGCGCGAGGACATAGCAAATGAATTGAAACAAACCTTCGCTGAGCCTCTTCTGACTGAAGTTGTGATCTGTTTCACATGTCCTTGTGATTGTCTCCATGCCCCTCCAGGTGTCGCTCATCTTCCCCATCATCCCCTGTGTATTTATACCTGTGTTCTGTGTTTGTCTGTGTTCGTTGCCAGTTCATCTTGTTTGTCAAGCCAACCAGCGTTTTTGTGTCAGCTCCTGCTTTTCCCCAGTCTCTCTTTTCCCATCCTCCTGGTTTTTGATCAACCTTTGCCCCATTTCTGGATTACCAACCTCTGCCTGACCTGACCCTGCCTACCATTCTGTACCTTTGCCCCTGCTGCTGTAATAAACATTGTTACTTCAACACAGTCTGCATCTGGGTCTTACCATGATCCTTGATAGAAGTGATACTTAGAATTCAATTTCCCCTAAATGGCACCAAAAGAAGTATCCCTTTTTATTTTATAAATATTATTTTATAAATAACAACTCAGTGGTGTCAAGTGTGCTTACATCTGCGCAATGAGCAAGTATAGAAAAATTGCTACTTCTGACTTTTTCTGGTCTAGCGATCGATGACAACAGAGCTCGCTGCCCAGACTTGCATCATTAAAAAGAGGAGATTCCCCTGATTAAAAATGGTGTCCAACATGAAAAAAAATCAAAATATACACATTGTGAGATATTTGGTCGAAATAGACAGACATGTCCTTGTAGAATTTCCCCATAGCGAAACAATGGAGCAGTAGCCTCAACAGTAATGTGTAATTCCTGACATTTGAAAGACTAGCGTTTGATGACAGCAGAGCTCGCTGCCCAGACTTACATTATTACAAAGAGGATATTGTAGTGTTTTATGTTGTCAGACTTGAAAATAATCTAAATATATACATTTTGTAGATATCTGGCGAAATAGACAGACATACCCCTATTTCCCCTATAGGAAACAATGGGACGAGCTCTGAAGTTTTAACTTCCAGCAATTGATCACAGCATAATACTCTACCCAAACGTATGTACATCATCAGAAAGAATAGATTATCTTGATTAAAATGCTATAGAACTTCAAAACAACAGAATACATAAATATATTGATATTTGGTGAAATAGACAAACTTCCCCCAAAACAATGGCAGTCTAAAAATTCTAAGAGCAGTCTTTTATTTAGCCAGGTTACTATTTATCTGCAACCATTTGCCTTTTTTACTTTTGTTTTACATTTTGTGGTTGAACTGGACAACCAAATATCTCTTTGCATTTTTACCTTCAGGAATATTTTTTTGTTCTTCTACATTTCAGAAAAAGGGCTCCGATCAATCACTCAAATTTCAGAGCTTTACCAGGACACTGGGACAAGGCACAAACCCCTGAAACAGGACACAAGGTATTATATTATATACAGTACATGCCAGATGCAAGGAACCTGCTGTTTTAGACCAATGGAGATGACTGTTTGTTTTGTTCCTGGGCAAAATAACTGCTCCAATATGTCCCTACATGGTAGGCTAATGGTGTATTATGACAGTTTCTCTGTCTCCCATCATGTCCCTATCAGAGAATTGACCTTCCGTGCTCGTCAGTGGAGTTTAAGGAGATTCAAGGACTTTTTCAGAACACCATGAGAGGCTTCAGCATCCACCAAATCGAGAGGATTCAGAACAAAGCCCTTTGGGAAGTCTTTCAGTGGTACGTTCCCTAAGACTACATACACTTTCAATTGACAATCACCTATTGATTGGTCTAGAATAGATGTTTGATTTTTTTTAAACCTTTATTTAACTAGGTAAGCCAGTTAAGAACAAATTATTATTTACAATGACGGCCTACCCTAGCCAAACCCGGATGACGCTGGGCCAATTGTGTGTCGCCCTATGGGACTCCCAATCACAGCCGGATGTGATACAGCCTGATGCTCACTTCCTGACTGCACCCACAATAATTGCACATTATACAATATTTCTCTCTCTCGACTAACTTTCTGTCACAAATATAATCTCAAAAGGAAATACAAATCATTTATTTTCAATACATTCTGCACACTGTCTACAGTGCTTCTAGAGGACATACACTGATTGCAAGGTAAAGAGATGTATTTCTATTATTCTGATTGCAAGGCAAAGGGATTTATTTCTATTATTCTGATTGCAAGGCAAAGGGATCTCATGAAGAAGAACAACAGAGGGAGGAATGTGACGGAGAAACAGCTTTTCCATGGCACAGACTCCAAATACCTCGATGCCATCTGCCTTAACAACTTTGACTGGCGGATCTGTGGACTAAATGGAACAACCTATGGGAAAGGTGAGCTGTCTCATGTGCTTGTGCTATTACATGTCATTCTAATTATTGACATAAATCAACATGATATATCGTTGATATAATATATTTTCCTGTGATGAATGATTACTGCTTAACCCTTCATCCCCCTAACATCCAATTTCAGGGAGTTACTTTGCCAGGGATGCCAAATACTCCAACAGCTACACTGGCCAATTAAATACGAGGTCCATGTTTGTCTGTCGTGTGTTGGTGGGAGATTACATCAAAGGGCACTCGAGCTTCCTCCGGCCCCCCTCGAAGGACGGAGGGGACACCATCTTCTATGACAGCTGTGTGGATGACGTCAGCAACCCCTCCATCTTTGTGGTGTTTGAGAAGCACCAGGTGTACCCAGAGTACCTCATCCATTATGGTGAGGACGATGCATGGTCACAAGTATACCAGCAATACTACCGTCCAGCTCCTGTACCTGCACCAGCACCAGCATACAGACCAGCGGCTGCCACAGCGCCTAGACCAGCACCAGCATACAGACCAGCGGCTGCCCCAGTGCCCAGACCAGCGCCTAGACCTGCACCAACATACACACCATCACCAACCCCTGCACCTAAACCTGACAGCTCCTGTGTCATTAGTTGAGGCTGACTGCGAGGGGTGAATTGTGAACCTTTTGATATTAAACCGAGGCAAAAACATATGCTTTTGTGAATTAGAGAAATGGATTTAGCACTCTGTTAAATGTTTGACAAAGTACAGATAATATTGGGATGCACCTTACTATGATTACTAGATGTTCTGTTTTCTACAATGCAAGCATTTTTGTAGTGCTACTGACATTATATAATGGCAAATTGCGAACCTCACAACAAATGTCGTTGTGTACATTATAAGCTTTATACCTTTACAGTACAGTGGTTTTACAGTATCTGCTGATGTGCATCAGTTCAATGGTTGTGCAATTATAGGTTTCATTCATTTTATTAATATAATCCATCTGTTTTCTTTGCATTATTCATGTTACTGAGGGAGGGAGGGAGGGAGGGAGGGAAATGCAGAATGTTTACATTCTGTCAGAACATGTTATGGTTAGACATCAGATATCCTATGGAAAGGAGAAAGGCCACAGTCAACAAGACAGCCATGAGTTGGGGAGGAGTGAGGAATTTGGGCTGAGGTCAGGTCAGATGAAGTGAGAAAGAACAGAAATCACTAAAGTCCTGTCTAGCAACAGAGATCTATTGGCTGTCCAGATGTGTAAGGACGGGAAGGTATAGCAGGAAGGTTTAAATACCAGTGCTTGTGTAAATATGTCTTTGTCATTCAGTTGTTTGACCCTTTGGGTGAATAAACTTGATTTGAGCTTTACTAGTCATCTATGAGTTTCTACTCCGTTTATTTAGAATCCAACAGTTGGCGCTGCGAGCAGGGTTCACCACGATTTACAGTCGAACTAGTGAGTCCGAATCAGTGAAACGAGCTGGCACCAGAAACAAGGTAGGCACAATTCCTACACCTGTTACCACCAATTCTTACATCTTGGGGAGATGAGAATCGTAGGCTGAACAATTATAGGATACGGACCCAGAAAACCTGAGTTTATTCAGTAGGCCCATTGTCTAACAACCGGTCGTAAATATATGGTGTAGGGTAGGTTCCATAAGGATAGGTCCCGAGTGGAGCTAGTTCTCTCTGTGAGATCCATGAGTGACATGTAGGATAGGTCCCTAGTGGGGGTATTCCCCTGTGAGATCTGTAAGAGATATGAAAGTCCCAGCCGCAGTGGCAGTAAGGCATTAGAGTGTATGTACAGTTGAAGTCGGAAGTTTACATACACTTAGGTTGGAGTCATTAAAACTCGTTTTTCAACCACTCCACACATTTCTATCAAACTATAGTTTTGTCAATTTGGGATTTTCTTTATTTTTACTATTTTCTAGATTGTAGAATAATAGAAGAGATCAAAACTATGAAATAACACACATTGAATCATGTAGTAACCCAAAAAGTGTTAAACAAATCAAAATATATTTTCTATTTGAGATTCTTCAAAGTAGCCACCATTTGCCTTGAAGATAGCTTTGCACACTTTATATAATGGCAAATTGTGAACCTCACAACATGAAGTAGTTGTGTACATTATAAGCTTTAAACATTTATAGTACAGTACAGTACTTTTACAGTATCTGCTGATGTGCATCAGTTCAATGTTTGTACGATTAGGGGTTTCCTTCATTTTATGAATATAATCCATCCGTTTTCTTTGCATTAATCACAATTTTGTAAATATTTTGAGAAGTATAATTTTGCTGATTGAAGTAGCACTTTATTCATTCTTATGAACACACCGGAATGTAAGTGTAAAGTTATGCACCAAGAATGAAATTAAACCAAGTGATTGTAATTGTAATGATGGGTGGGTTGACAACGTCACATAAATAATGCGTGCACATTGATGTGGCCGGAAGCCGTACTTTGTTAGGATTCTGAGCGGTCAGATAGCTGGTAACAATGACAAGAAGCTGCTTTATGGGGAATTGTAAGTGGCTCGTTTCAGCTAGTTTTATCTTGTTCTTGATACCATGTCTTGTTTTGAGGTGTTTTGACTGATTTCATGTCAATGCTAATATGGCAAAAAAAAAAGTCACTAGCTAGCTTATCAACAACTGTCATGATGTATTTGAGAGACAACAAGCTTATTGTGCAAATGTATTTAAGTTTTCAATAAACATTTGGAGACATAATAGAGTTAACATGTTGACAACAATCTAAGATAACCCCCTCTGTTTTGCCCCATAGTTGTCAGTTTTGTTGCTAAACAACCAACCCATCTATGAGGACTGCTCCATCTGAGGAGTACCAATATGGCGGACGGTGGCTTCAAAACCTCTCATTGGGCAATATGAATAAATAGCAATCTAGGGTTTATATACATCATTGGTAAAAAATAATAATAATTTAAAAAACAAGTGACCGGGTCCAAAAATCTGACCGTGTCCATTCGAATCCGGGTCTAATTGTCCTCGTTCTGATCTGGGACCAATGTTTTGGACCTGTGAAGTAGGGCGTCAATTGGGCAATATGGCAGTCACCATTCCCTACCTAGCGCAACACCAACAATTTAAAATTGGCAACTAAAATCATTTCAATCCCAATTAAAAGGAAAATGCAGTTTAGCAGGATTAGAGGGCTGGCTTTAGGAACATGCAGAGGGCTCAGAGCAGGGCGAGAAGGCTGTTTGCCCAGCTAGCTGGCTTTAGGACTATGGACAGAGAGAACATTGACGCAGTTCTATAAGATGGCTAGGTAACTGTTTGACTTGACGTGTAACTAAACTTTTGACCCCTGTGCTGAGCTAGTGCGTAGTAGCTAATTGCAGTATGACATGTTTGTAGAATGTTAAGTCCCCTATCGACTGAGGTGAATGAAGCTACAGCAGCCAATGTGATAATGGCTGGAGTGCATTTAGGTTGTTTTTGCTGTTCTCCTAAATGCATTTGAGAGTTTTTGAATTGTGTAGAAATGCAGTAAATGAGCTTAATACCCTAGGTTTAGATTAAATGACACCCCTGCCATGAAGACCTCAACCCCTGGGAGCTTCAAGCTTACAGCTTGATCAGGTTTGTCACTAGGGGGTGCCATCCAACCAACTATGTGGGTTTCATACTGTACTGCTCTGAAGGAGGGCCCAAAAGTTATATATCTTGTCCCATAATAAGTCCCATATCTTCTCTTGCTGCAAAATGTTGCCTCCATGCTGATTTAAAATAGTTGCCTACACAGCTGTCTAGAACTACGTGGACAACCTTTTACATAACAGAAGTCCAATTTTTGTTAACTGTTGCTGCCAACTACTTTATAGTCCTGACATGGAATTTTACAGGCAAATGACAGTCAATGCTGTTTTAAAATACTGTATGTGGCGACCTCCACAAAGCCCAACAATATGATAAAATAGAAATCGGTATAAATTAATGGCACTTAGCCCAAAGTCCGGCAGATGGCGATATAATGGACTCGGTTTCGTTAGTTTCGTTTTTACCTAAAGTTTGCCAGAAATAGAAAGTGAAAGTGATGCTGCGGTAGTCGCCTCAAGTCGCGTCTTTTCCATATGATTTTTTCCCAAGGCTGTGGATAGTCAATGAGATCGATAAAGTAAGTGACATCTTTGCTTAAAATAAATACATTATGTTATATGCAGTGTTTTGGATTCACAAAAATTGCACCCTTAATGTTAGCCTAGTTTCTCAAAGTTAAGTAAACTCAGCTATGTAAAAATGTATGATGACTATCCAGTTATTCATTTGTATTTCACTCACAGGGAGGTGGACCCCTTGGACTTCTTAACTCAACAACAGTAGTCCAGCAATAGATACGATAAAACGATAGCCCTGATGTCACGAAGAAGTTGCTCAATGTTCTACCGTAGTTGGAGTCTACCTATCGAGAGTAGGTCACAAGGTACGGGCTTTGACTGAATGCATATGGTGGAAAGTAGATACTGAAACAAGCCAATGGGCTGGTTATTTTTCCCTGATCACGGGACCTGCTTTACACTTTTCCCTATAACTGAACGCTACTGAGCCGCCATAGGGCCTTGAGTTTTCCCTCTTCCTGATCAGGAAAAAAATCTGACCATAATCAGCCGTAGCATCACTGCAATTTACACCACACACTTTGCATTGATCAATATGGACATAAGCACAGGAGGCTGCTGAGTGAATAGAATGGCATCAAACACATGGAAACCATATATTTACCATATATTTTATGTATTTGATACCATTCCACTGACTCTGCTCCATCAATTACCATCGATTACCAACCTCCTGTGAGACATAATACATTATTATTACTTAACTGTCTGGATAGAATTGAGGCATGCAGCTATGTTCTGATCATATTGATGCCCATAGGCCTAAGAGGTCTGCTGAACTATGGCCTGTCATGCTGTGTGAATGCTCTGCTGCAGTCCTTCTCTGCCACCTGGGAACTGGTAGATCTGCTAGAAGGGTAAGCCAGGTGGCAGGTTACAATACTTTGCTATTAAGAATCAACACGTAACAAAGACATTAGTTAGCTTACTGGTAGTTATCAGGCTGCTTGTGGGAAAGCATTGAGTGCTTGGAATGTTATGTTCTTAGGTGGAACCCAGTTGACAAGGAGAGTGTCCCTTTGTATCTGAGGAAGGTGCTGCTAGCCATGCAGAGTGACCAATCCCAGCCTGCTCCTCATAAAGACTTCCTGCACTGCCTGGACAGAAATTACATCCGCAGTATGAGTAGTCTGTCATTACATAAAAAATTTAAAAATTATGAATTACAAAGAATATCATTTTACTGTCTAACTTTAACATTGACAAGAATGTGTTTCTCAGACAATGTTCAGCAGGATGCAGATGAGGTATTCCTTTCCATTTTAAACCTTATCCAACAACAGATGAGTGACAAGGCCTTGGTATGTACTACTTAAATTGACATAATATTAGATCAACTAAAAAATAACAACAGGGACACCCAACAAAAAGCATGTTGGAGATGATACGATAGGAAGCTTCTCTGTCTGTGTTCTCCATCCCCAGGCTCAGGAGATTCAGTCTCTGTACAAGGTTACCGTGGAGACATACCTTCAGTGTCTAGAATGTACATACATCGAAACTGGGACCAGCTTTCTACTCAGCCTCCCCATGCACATAAGGGAGAGCCATGTCTCCCTGGTGAGGGTTCCCTCAAACTTGGCTCGACTTTTCTCTTATATTGGGATTCTATTCAGTACTTAGCACGGAATGTTACATTGCTCTATTTGATAGCTGTCAAAGGGAGGATGTGGTTTGTTTAAAATGAAAATTTAGTCTCTGTGTCTTTCCTATTCTGTGGTCTTCCAGGAGGACTGCATACGGTTCTTCTTCGAGCTTCAGGAGCTAAGGGATGGAGATAAGTGCTACTGTGAAAGGTGTGGAGAGAAGAAGCCATCCAAACAGGTCAGTTCTTTCTAACTGAAGGGATGTTCCATTGTAGAGACTCTTGTGATTTGCCTGTTAACTTAATTACTCCATTTTGTTCTTTCTTATGTAGGGCTTCAAACTCATCTCCCTGCCCCCTGTCTTGTGTCTTCACCTGAAGAGATTCCGTAATTCCCATGGTTACACCAGGAAACTACACTGCAAAGTCACCTTCCCAGAAACCCTGAACATTTCTGAGATCTTGACAGTAGAGGCACTGTCAGAACGTTATGCACAGGTAGATAGGCAGATGTTTACAATTTTTGTTTGAGGTATGCTAATATACAACATTATGCACATAAAACAATTACACATGGGCCTCTATATAAACACAATTACATTTTATCACAACATCATTGGAGGGAAATAGTACAGCTGTACTGACGGACATCAAATTGTATTTGTTCGTTCTTTCAGAGTGACAGCCAGTACAGTTTGTGTGCAGTCATAGTGCACTCCGGCGATGCCATGTTTGGACACTACACAGCATACCTTCGTCACAAGGACCAGAGCTGGTACCACGCTAATGATAGTTCTGTACGGCAGGTAAGAGAAAATGAGCGGAAGAATGTTTACACCACTCAGCAAGTTTGTATTACACCTATAGGTTTTTTGGTATCATTAAAAGTAACTTAACATTTACACAAACACAGGTTAGCTGGAAGGAAGTACAGAACACCTATGGAGGAAGTCAAAGGTAAGGTTTTAACACAACATGACTTCTCTTTAGAATGACAACATCTCTCAGTAATATACATGATCAATTCTGGGGGGGGAAATGGCATCAGTTGACAGGTGTCTTATCCTTTGTTAACAGAGAAGGCACAGCATATATGCTGCTCTACAGACGGACCCCAGAGGGAAAGCAACAGGAGTGGTCCTCAGGCTGACGGAGCTAAAGGGATAAAGAGTGGAGACTGGAGACCGTAGGAATCAAGGACCAAACACAAGGTGCACAACTACCTATTGGAGGGGTTGTTGTCTTCATTTAGCATTGGGGATGTCATTTATCTGGATGATTTTCACTTTAAAATGATGGGTAATGGGTCATTGTTTATGTGCAATTACATGGATTTGTTTAAGTATATTTGGTGTGGTGTGTATATGTTTAGAGGTCTTGTTTATATTGGATATGTTGGACATTCATAGGGCATTACTGAGCTTAGCCAATAGGTGGCGGCAAAGACCCTTCACCCTGTCATTAGTACAGTCATCTTGTAAACTCCAGAGACTACACCTTCTGAAACCGTTCTGAAACCACTATAAGACGGGTGGTTTGAAGAGAGTGCTGAGTTGAGGTATTCTGGGGGGAAACCTGAAAAAGGCCATTGACTCATTGGTGATAATATTTGCCTGACATGGAAACATGTGACTCACCTTGTTTCAGAACAATTGGTTTATACAGTAGTTACCGGTACTCTGTTCTGTTTTGATTTCACTACCGATATAATGCTGTCAACAGAGAAATAAACGGTCATTTTCCCAGCTAGCACCTGAAAATGCATTGCGTCTTTTTCCAGTTACTGATATGAGCCCTGCAAGACCTAAAACACTCACCTTATGTGCCACAGGCTCTCTCAATACTCGTACTTAAATGTGGTTTGGAATGACATGCATTGAAATGTTATGTTCTTGTATAATCTTCTCTATTGTTATTTTCTTATCTTCTATTTTCTTCTATTTATTCTCATTTGCATATCATCTTTCTCTCAGAAAAGGAGAGAGGCACAGATAAAATATCTCCAATCCACCTATTCCTTCTCAACATACTTTACAGTATATACTTTACAGTGCATGTACAACTGGTATAGGCTGTCTGTCTGGGGAATCTCACACATAGTTAATAAAAACTGTTCCCACTACCCTAGCCAAGACTGAGGACCAGTTGAAATGGTGCCCGTGTGCTCGCTGCCTGCCTCGCGCTGACAGAATGGAAGACATCTGCACAGTGCAGGTTAAGTAGCCTACGTGGGCATCTCCCACCCACAGTCAACGGACAGTAGCAGAGTAATGCGTTCAGTGTGTACAGTGGTGATGTGCAGTTATTTTGCTGGCGTGTCCCTGTTCCTTTTAGATGTTGCATTTCTAGAGTTGACGCTTGAGTCTACTCAACACTACAGAAATGTGACAGTTTTGTAACTAAGTCTTAAACCTCACTCTTGATTGGTAGATATACACTGCTCAAAAAAATAAAGGGAACACTTAAACAACACAATGTAACTCCAAGTCAATCACACTTCTGTGAAATAAAACTGTCCACTTAGGAAGCAACACTGATTGACAATACATTTCACATGCTGTTGTGCAAACGGAATAGACAACAGGTGGAAATTATAGGCAATTAGCAAGACACCCCCAATAAAGGAGTGGTTCTGCAGGTGGTGACCACAGACCACTTCTCAGTTCCTATGCTTCCTGGCTGATGTTTTGGTCACTTTTGAATGCTGGCGGTGCTTTCACTCTAGTGGTAGCATGAGACGGAGTCTACAACCCACACAAGTGGCTCAGGTAGTGCAGCTCATCCAGGATGGCACATCAATGCGAGCTGTGGCAAGAAGGTTTGCTGTGTCTGTCAGCGTAGTGTCCAGAGCATGGAGGCGCTACCAGGAGACAGGCCAGTACATCAGGAGACGTGGAGGAGGCCGTAGGAGGGCAACAACCCAGCAGCAGGACCGCTACCTCTGCCTTTGTGCAAGGAGGAGCACTGCCAGAGCCCTGCAAAATGACCTCCAGCAGGCCACAAATGTGCATGTGTCTGCTCAAACGGTCAGAAACAGACTCCATGAGGGTGGTATGAGGGCCCGACGTCCACAGGTGGGGGTTGTGCTTACAGCCCAACACCGTGCAGGACGTTTGATATTTGCCAGAGAATACCAAGATTGGCAAATTCGCCACTGGCGCCCTGTGCTCTTCACAGATGAAATCAGGTTCACACAGAGCACGTGACAGACGTGACAGAGTCTGGAGACGCCGTGGAGAACGTTCTGCTGCCTGCAACATCCTCCAGCATGACCGGTTTGGCGGTGGGTCAGTCATGGTGTGGGGTGGCATTTCTTTGTGGGGCCGCACAGCCCTCCATGTGCTCGCCAGAGGTAGCCTGACTGCCATTAGGTACCGAGATGAGATCCTCAGACCCCTTGTGAGACCATATGCTGGTGCGGTTGGCCCTGGGTTCCTCCTAATGCAAGACAATGCTAGACCTCATGTGGCTGGAGTGTGTCCGCAGTTCCTGCAAGAGGAAGGCATTGATGCTATGGACTAGCCCGCCCTTTCCCCAGACCTGAATCCAATTGAGCACATCTGGGACATCATGTCTCGCTCCATCCACTAACGCCACGTTGCACCACAGGCTGTCCAGGAGTTGGCAGATGCTTTAGTCCAGGTCTGGGAGGAGATCCCTCAGGAGACCATCCGCCACCTCATCAGGAGCATGCCTAGGCATTGTAGGGAGGTCATACAGGCACGTGGAGGCCACACACACTACTGAGCCTCATTTTGACTTGTTTTAAGGACATTTCATCAAAGTTGGATCAGCCTGTAGTGTGGTTTTCCACTTTATTTTGAGTGTGACTCCAAATCCAGACCTCCATGGGTTGATCAATTTGATTTCCATTGATAATGTTTGTGTGATTTTGTTGTCAGCACATTCAACTATGTAAAGAAAAAAGTATTTAATAAGAATATTTCATTCATTCAGATCTAGGATGTGTTATTTTAGTGTTCCCTTTATTTTTTTGAGCAGTGTATATTTTTGGGCTGCCCCCTATAAATGCTACTCTGTTTTTGAATAAAATCCAATAAAAAGTAATTTGTCACATGCTTCGTAAACAACAGCTGAAATTCTTACTTACTTTCCAACAATACCAACAGAAAAATAATAGATTTGACTTTGATAGTTGAAATAACAGTTTTGAATTTCAGTACTTACAGCAGTAAGACAATGACATAGAACAATGTGCCCAAAATAATTCTGAACTTGGAGTTAGATGATAGACCTCTTACTCTCTTTTTATCTCTCTTTCTCTTCTATTATAGTGGTAATTTAATTATTGATGCCCAGTTACAATGAGGCCAACACTAACCAGGTGTTATTGCGTGAACGTCCCCTAATAGTCACAGGATGGCTGGCGTGTGCCACAATTTTCACTCAGGGAGAACACCTGCCGTGACACACCCCTCCATACCACATCATGTGGCTCCAGTGTACGCTTAACTTACCTTAACATAGGCGACACATTAGCTCCTATTCATACGTATGGCACACGCTACATGTCTGCACCACCATTGTTGAGCCTCCTAGTCTGTCCTTTGTACTGTCATTCCCCACCTGGACAGTGGACACATGGGAGGCACCTTATGAACCGTTCTTGTATTTGGAAGGTTTTCAGTCGGTCTGGGGGGGTATTGGTTACTGTATTGTGTTTACAGGATCTACTCTTCTAGATCTTGGCAAGGTGACTTATCTCTGCCCATAACAGTGACCGTTCTTGACACGCCAAGAGTGAGGGAAGAGACTAATCTAGCATGTGGCCCAGCTGAACTCATTGCCTGACCACAGTGTCATCTAGGTCAGAGGTTCCCAAACTTTTTCACTCAGATCCCTCTTTCTATGGGCACAAGCACTGTTCATGACACAACTGTTCATAGCCCTCTTGTTGGCAGAGAGAACATTTTGCAGGTTTAATGCTTATTTCCTGCAATTCTACACATTTTGTCATGGGGTTCAGAGAACATTTAGCAGTTATAAAAGCACATTTTCTTGCAATTCTACATATTTTGCCATGTCTAATGTGTATTGAGCACCTCCTCCCAGCTGCCCACTGCACTGAGGCTAGGTAACACGGTCACCACCGATAAATCCATGATTATCGAAAACTTCAACAAGCATTTCTCAACGGCTGGCCATGCCTTCCTCCTGGCTACTCCAACCTCGACCAACAGCTCCACCCCCCCCCCCCGCAGCTACTCGCTCAAGCCTCTCCAGGTTCTCCTTTACCCAAATCCAGATAGCAGATGTTATGAAAGAGCTGCAAAACCTGGACTCGTACAAATCAGCTGGGCTTGACAATCTGGACCCTCTATTTCTGAAACTATCCGCTGCCATTGTCACAACCCCTATTACCAGCCTGTTCAATCTCTCTTTCATATCGTCTGAGATCCCCAAGGATTGGAAAGCTGCCGCAGTCATCCCCCTCTTCAAAGGGGGAGACACCCTGGACCCAAACTGTTACAGACCTATATACATCCTGCCCTGCCTATCTAAAGTCTTCGAAAGCCAAGTCAACAAACAGGTCACTGACCATCTCGAATCCCACCGTACCTTCTCCGCTGTGCAATCTGGTTTCCGAGCCAGTCACGGGTGCACCTCAGCCACGCTCAAGGTACTAAACGATATCATAACCGCCATCGATAAAAGACAGTACTGTGCAGCCGTCTTCATTGACCTGGACAAGGCTTTCGACTCCGTCAATCACCATATTCTTATCGGCAGACTCAGTAGCCTCGGTTTTTCTAATGACTGCCTTGCCTGGTTCACCAACTACTTTGCAGACAGAGTTCAGTGTGTCAAATCGGAGGGCATGTTGTCCGGTCCTCTGGCAGTCTCTATGGGGGTGCCACAGGGTTCAATTCTCAGGCCGACTCTTTTCTCTGTATATATCATTGATGTTGCTCTTGCTGCGGGAGATTCCCTGATCCACCTCTACGTAGACGACACGATTCTGTATACTTCCGGCCCTTCCTTGGACACTGTGCTATCTAACCTCCAAACGAGCTTCAACGCCATACAACACTCCTTCCGTGGCCTCCAACTGCTCTTAAACGCTAGTAAAACCAAATGCATGCTTTTCAACCATTCGCTGCCTGCACCCGCACGCCCGACTAGAATCACCACCCTGGATGGTTCCGACCTAGAATATGTGGACAACTATAAATACCTAGGTGTCTGGCTAGACTGTAAACTCTCCTTCCAGACTCATATCAAACATCTCCAATCTAAAATCAAATCTAGAGTCGGCTTTCTATTCCGCAACAAAGCCTCCTTCACTCATGCCGCCAAACTTACCCTAGTAAAACTGACTATCCTACCGATCCTCGACTTCGGCGATGTCATCTACAAAATAGCTCCCAATACTCTACTCAGCAAACTGGATGCAGTTTATCACAGTGCCATCCGTTTTGTTACTAAAGCACCTTATACCACCCACCACTGCAACCTGTATGCTCTAGTCGGCTGGCCCTCGCTACATATTCATTGCCAGACCCACTGGCTCCAGGTCATCTACAAGTCCATGCTAGGTAAAGCTCCACCTTATCTCAGTTCACTGGTCACGATGGCAACACCCACCCGTAGCACGCGCTCCAGCAGGTGTATCTCACTGATCATCCCTAAAGCCAACACCTCATTTGGCCGCCTTTCGTTCCAGTTCTCTGCTGCCTGTGACTGGAACGAATTGCAAAAATCGCTGAAGTTGGAGACTTTTATCTCCCTCACCAACTTCAAACATCTGCTATCTGAGCAGCTAACCGATCGCTGCAGCTGTACATAGTCTATCGGTAAATAGCCCACCCAATTTACCTACCTCATCCCCATACTGTTTATATTTATTTACTTTTCTGCTCTTTTGCACACCAGTATCTCTACCTGTACATGACCATCTGATCATTTATCTCTCCAGTGTTAATCTGCTAAATTGTAATTATTCACCTACCTCCTCATGCCTTTTGCACACATTGTATATAGACTCTTTTTTTCTTCTTTTTTTTCTACTGTGTTATTGACTTGTTAATTGTTTACTCCATGTGTAACTCTGTGTTGTCTGTTCACACTGCTATGCTTTATCTTGGCCAGGTGGCAGTTGTAAATGAGAACTTGTTCTACCTGGTTAAATAAAGGTGAAATAAATCAAATAAAATACAAATTGGTGTGATATTTGAGTGACTCGAACATTACTACAAAGTCTATGGGCTAAAAAACCTAGCTAAAAAAACTTTAGCTGACATGGGCTACTTGATCTGGACATTTCTGACAAGTTATAAATAGCTCTCTAAGGTATGAAATGACTGACATGACAAGAGGAAAACTGATGATGTACTACCCAATTTAGAAATTGTACCTTGTGCATTCTTTCTACTCTTACAACTTTCAAGAGTAAGTTGAAAGTCGGACTGAGTTCCCCAAAAAACTGATGTAGGTGATGATATTCTACAGGCTTTGCTGTCTGGAAACTCTCAAGTGCTAGTGTTGTCTTTGGGCAAGGTTTCCTAATGCTTTGGGTTCTTTATTTATGTGTGTGTACCAGTTACTAGGAGAGTGTGGATGGTTTATGGTGCATTTCAGGAGCTCAGGTCAGTGGTTTGCTTGAGAATGTGAGTGAATCTTTGTGACATATCCCTACCCAACCCAGTATTCCGTCTGTCTTGCCAAAGATGGCAGTTTCAGAATTCAACATGGCTTCCTTTGGGCATTTCTCACTGCTTTCATCCACTTAGTAGCTGTGAAAGAGGGGTGTTACATCACTGGTGTCATCCGTCCAGTCTTCCTTCCTTCCTCTTTAGCAGTGTTTACTGCACAGTATATGCTGCTGCTCAGAGGATTCCATTCACAGAAATGCCCGTTGACTCTCAGGGCTTAGTAGTCTAAAGCAATATTTTCTAATTATTCAGAGGACAATGACTTTCATAGGATTGAGAGACAAACCCCCCTTTGTGTTGCCTTTGCAGTCACCATCTCGTATCTAGTTCCAGGACATTGCCAATGGCGTTAGTTAGAATAGTTTGATTTAGTGCTGAATTTTCACCTACTTCACCATGAAGAAAAGCCTACGTTCCTCCATATGTCCAATGACAACTACTTTAATCTCTGATTTCCACCCTGTCATGACTAAGCCTACTCTTCTATTTTAATCTTAGTCAACCTGTCATCATGAAACCTCTAGCTTATCTACCGGCTGTCGTGGTTATGTAATGGGTTTTCAAAGAGGAAATGAATCTGCTTCACTCTCCGTGTTGAGTGTGCAGACCCTGGTGTCCATGGTGAAGGGAGGATGTAAATAATAACAAACAAGAGCTGAATGCGAATGTCTTTTGGATCACTTTGATATTTCCATTCGTATCAATGTAGAAAAATATAATGGAATGTAGCACTGAAACACTATCCACTTGTTGTCTCTTGAAAATGAAAGGTGCATGATTCTGACCTGCCACAATAGGTTTATCAAAAATGATAGCTGTACCGTCTAGTGGTAAATGTAGACCAACGCCTAATTCTTGTGAGATGGTCTTCCATCTGTTGAGCAGTGAGACATCCATCTGTCAGTTCATTGTGGAGGTATCCCTGTGATGTACTTTGATTGGTGGCCTGTGACACTTCACCGTTGCTTCTAGGGTCATGACCCTTGACTCATATTGATGTCAGCACTGACTGACTGTGAATGCAGGCATGTGTTCCTACGATACTCTGTCTAAATGGTATTCCTAATAGTCCTAGGTTCCTACCAGTAACCCTTGTCTAAGATTCACTCATAAATTAAACTGTCTGGAAACAATAGAATCTTTTCTCTGGTCATATATAGGCTGCCGTGCTTCAGCTTTCCCCTTCTGAGTTCATAAAATATATCCTCTCCAGAGGGAGTCTGGACCTCATGAAGTTTACCTCTCCCCTCGGTCAGCTTTGCTCCCAATGAGTCTAGTTGGCATGAGGGTGGTAAAACTAAAGCTGTACATCTGCTGTGTTTTCTAAGAGGATGTTGTATCATATGTCTGACCACCATAACTAAAGATTCAAAGACTGAGGGAGAGGTGTGGTTCGGATTTGGTTCGCTTTTTGTTGTTGTCACCCAGGAAATGAACTCAGACAATCTTATCTTCTTCAGAGCGTTGGCTAACAGCTAACATGATATGATGTCCCAGTCTCTATTCATTCTACCTCTATTACTACCCCTCTGTTAGCACCTTATCTTCGTTAGTTGTCAGACCGGGATTCCAGGCCAGATCAGTGATCTGTCTCACTCCGTGAGATAGGCCTTCTCAGGTTGCAGGGGAGAAACGGTCCTCTCTGTTGTCTTCACACAGGGCCCTTATAGCTGGCCCTGCCTGTGCATGCCATCGCAAAAACCTCTGTATTCTCTTGCTCCAACATGTACAGCGGCATCCAATGGTTCCCACGCTTACAGTGATTTTTTATTTTGGCTGGTATTGCAAATGATTGCAAATGTTTAGATTCCTCTCAAGTTTCTTGTCCAAGCAGTTACTCATGGCTTATGAAGCCTATCCAATTTAACAACATTCATATCAGAAGAGCAGTATGCTGCCATATCATGTCAGGAAATAGGTGCATCGGTTTAAGAATTACATCACAAATGACTCTTCTGCAGAGAGCAGTCCACTTTAGGCTATGACATAACGACTTTTAATGAATTTATGCAGCGATTGTAACCCTTCTCTTAGCAGTGCTGGAAGCTCAGACTATGGTTATTTCATCTAGCATCTTCAGGTCTCTCTCACTGTACTGTACTGCAAGCATGCAGGAACATATAGACTTAGAACCTCAGGCTAAACGGCTGCCTCATCATTCCAAGCTCTGGGCTGAAGTGATAAGTCCAAAGCACAGTGTTGTATCTGCTCCTGACACATTTGGGGTGTGTCCCGAAACACCCTATTCTCTATTCCCAAAGGGATCTGGTCAAAAGTAGTGCATTATATTGAGAATAGGGTGCCATTTGGGACGCTAACCTTAGATAGCGATCGTGTTGAGTGTGCTATGCGTGCAATCAGTTCTCTCATCAGCAGAAAAGTTAATGATTTGTGCAGGGGGGTGTGTGGGGGGAGGCTCTTGTGACCCGTGACACAAACTGAAACTGTCCTGTGCAAACATACTTTTTTGCCTCTCTGCTTGTGCCCCTTCACCATGTTTAAACATTCATCCAGACTGTATGTACTGTTCATTTGCTAAGGATTGTGGACTTGGCTCCTTCGAGCCGAGGTATCAACTGTCAAACCTTTTTGACCTGTTCTCTTCTTCAGCCGCTCCTATTTCCGGACAAAGGCCCTCTAATGCAGGTAGCTGATGTTGGCATTCCGGCTGGATTCCTACCTTGGAGAAGTTGCTGGGATCTGGAGGAAAAATGCATGAAAACAAAGGCAGACTCTCATTCACAGGGTTTAAAGTTCTGTGGGAAAGTGTGGGCAGGACAGGAGGTGTATGGCAGTGGAATGTGAACCTTGGCATAGCTCACCAGTTACTATGACAGTGACACACACAGCCTTGCAGACTGATAGGCTGGAGGTCCATAGAGAGAGAGAGAGAGAGAGAGAGAGAGAAAGGCAGCTATATAATAGGGTGTGATCTTAGTCAAGAGGACAGAGCAGAGTTCTTTTTTTAACATTTAGGCCTAGACTGTTGTTTTAGATCTTCCTTTGTAGACGTGTTTGGAGACATTCAACAAACCATCAATCTATCATGAGACATGATTGACAGAGATTGGCCGAGGGGACTTCTGATTCCTCTTAACCCCAGACCAGACTGTCCTATGGGTCTTCTCAATGGTGTCCTCCTCCTAAAGATCAGGAGGCATTTGAACATAGCGTAGCATACGAATGATCAGTCTTCTGTTGAAAAAGTTAAGTTACATTGTCTGAATCCTTACATCGTTCTATGGTAGCCAGGCTAGTTCTACAACACGATCACACTTTTTGAGGAGTGAGACAAGGAGAGTTCAAGGTTGAGTAAGGTTTGTTAAGGTTCTGACCTCACCTTACTCCAACTACTATGACCCTCCTCTGAGTTGTATCTGAGCGGTGGTCTGTGAAGATTAAGTGCTCCGCTCTGCTCTTAGCAGAAGAGGAGCCCAGATGGTCTCGAAAATTAATTTTTAACTTAAGGGGATGTGAAATGAGCTGGACAGTGGCCAAATGTTGTCAAATGGCCGCTGTCACGTACCTTTGAATGCTTCGGCCCCCCAAAAAACATTCCCTCTGTGAAAGTTCTGTATCTACCATGAAAAGCCTCCTACTTCTGAGGCTGAGAAACATCAAACAACATTGATAAACATCCTGAATGTCATCTGTTGATAAACACCCCAGTCATTTTCAAATGTAATCTTGTTTAGAACTTTCTCTTGTCTTAACCTGCCATCTGTTCATCTTGTTTTATGTATGTGTTGGTTGGTTCTTCTTAGACACAGATATCATGATGTGCATTCTTGTCTTGCAGTTTCTGAGAGCTTCAGGCCACTGCTATATTTAAATGAAAACTCCACCCAAAAACTATATTTTGATATTAGTTTCATTAGTCCATTCTTGACATAGTCACAACATGTTGTGTTTGCCAGCAATCACATTTTCAAGATATGTAACTTTCAAAATACAGAAATCCTCGGCGTAGGATGCATTATGCATCATATGAAGCTGTGTTTTGCATCATATGAAGCTGTGTTTTGCATCATACGAAGCTGTGTTTTGCATCATATGATGCAAAATCCATCATACGCGGTGATCTTTGTATTTTGAAAGTTACATATCTTGAAAATGTGATTGCTGACAAACACAACATGTTGGGACTATGTCAAGAATGGACTAATGAAACAAGTACCGGAGTTTCCCTGTCATATAAGACTACACAACAGTCATTGGAAGTCACTGCACCAGCAGTATTGTTTTTACTATTTCCATTACACTCCTAAATAGTGCAAAACAAATATTTCTTTCTTAGAAACGGGTTATAGAAAGAGCTTATACTCCTGGTGGGGAGTGTGTGTGGAGTGTGTGGTTGGAGAGTTCTGGATGAATTACATGGGGAAATGAAAGGAGGCCTGCTGTAACCCACAGGTCCATTCTGGGAGAGGAGACAGCCTCTGATGTGGCTTTATAACATTTCCTAAAAAGCGCAAAGCCCCCTGGGATGATACCAAAACCAGTCATCAATGAAGTGGTGTGCGCGTGTGTGTGTGCCTCACTATGCTGTATTGTTCATCCTTCCTTTGATATCTGAGGATACAGTTGGCTATCTGTGGCTTCCCACACACAAAAAAGTATGTCCTCCAGAGCCCTAGAAGAGGCCAGGGGAGCACACCCCATCAGGCAGTTGTTTTCTCTCCTTTACACAGTGTTGTGTCTTCAGGGGTGTGGTTCATTATAGCTGAAGCCCTCTATAGAGGTCCTGCCTTGGAGGCATTTTGTGCTTTCTCACAGCTATGACATCAGTCATGCACACCCATCTGTAGCCTGGGTTGTTATCTGAGACAGCTGGTGCACTAATATCTACTTTCGGCGTGTTTGTAATTCAATTCTTACACAACCTTTGATTTTGCACCGCAAAGTGATGTAAGCACCTTTTAATATTGAGGAAATATTAATTATGTATTAGAAGTCTGTATTTATGCAGTTTGTACAGTCAAATCCTCCTTGTTTTAAGCCTTCAGCTCCTTTTCTGTGCCTGTGTGAGGCACATTCATTCGGCTTGAGACCCAACCCTCTCTAGTCCAAACCCCCGCTCATCTGCAGTCTGTTATGGCGGACCGGGGGATGACATCATGTTCGTCTCGGAGAGAGCAGTTGCTGGTAATTGGCGCGCTCTACTCCACCAGCGATGCGGGCCAAACGGAACACACACGGCGGAGCCAGGCAATGCAAGTCAGATGCACTGCTGGGTTTTTCCAGAGTGGCTGACTTGACTGGGGCCACAGAGAGAGCCAGATACAAGAGGCCTCCGAGAGGGGGCTGCTCCAACTGTAAATGTCAGAAATGAATGAAGGGGCCTCAACCCTAAATTGAATCTGATATAATGCGCTCCAGGCTAGCCCAGACGTTTGATCTGATTCACAATGTGGCGCTGTCGTCGACGTCGACGGGGATAGAGCTGTGCCTATTCTGGATGTTATGACATGGCAGAAAGGATTTTCATGTGTTCTTGGATGCTTTTGTGGAATCAGAGCTAGGCGTACATCAATGAGTGCACAGTTACCCACACAGCTTTCCATTAAAGTTGCATTGGAGCTCTGTACCTCTGTAGATCTCTCTGGTCAATAGGCCTAGAATGGTAAAATCAACCCTCTGTATCGCCGTTTCAAAGCGGCTGCAAACATCTTAACGTCGTGCAGGGAGCATGTTTTTGTATCTTTGGTCTTTATAATACAAAGGTCCACGAGGCATTTACCTCTTATTCTGAAACCCTTAGTGCATGTTTGGTGATGGTAGGACGATTACACATCTGGAAATAAGATTAGGCATTTGTTCACGGTTTAGATGTGTGTCCTGGGGACGCAAATTACATCAGTGGGACAATAACATGCAGCCATTTTTTGTGGCAATGTGAGCTGAGGCGAATTGGCTACAGTGAATATGTGAAAAAAGGATGCTTTTGCCCTCTCTTTGGCCAGCCATCCACCTCTGTCTTGCAAAGGATCCTATTTGTTTGTACAGAGAGCTTTCACCATGTTTCCTGCTATGTGGTTGTTGAAGGAAACACCAGAGGCGAGGCATGTTGATTCTGTGATATTGTTGTTTGTAGAAATGTTGCATAAGCTTCCTCCTCATCTTTGTTGTTATCTGTAGATGTTGTGAGAACATGTTCGCTGCAGTTGGCACATCTGGGAAAACCCCTAGACTATGACAAACAAGTGAGGGCAGAGATGAGCGTGTTGGCACGTGCCCGTCTCCCACCTTCTCAGCCACGTTTGAGAGCGCTGGTGCCCCATATACTTATGCGAGACAGTCTGGGTGGTGAATGGAGGGCAGGGCGAGAGGCTCAGCTTGCCTCGCAGGTGGTGAGAAGAGATCATCACAGTTCCTGTGAAGAACAAAGTGCAACTCTGTGTGTCTGTGGGTAAAGAGCAGAGCATGCAGAACTGTCAGAGGAAGTGCCCATGCAGACTTACCAGCTTTGGGCAGATGACTCACTGACAATAAAATGAGATGTGTACTGTAGAGTGGTTGTTGCAATAGCCAGGCCTTGAATTTGTTAATGCATCATATAAGTGGGTATCTTAGGCAAGATAGTGGTGTAATTTCTTTGTCTTTGCAGTCCCCACCTATTTAATTAATTTCCATTAAAGTGAAGAAATCTTTGAATCACACTTAATGTAAGATACAAATGTATTTTTAAATTTTTTATTTTTGTATTATTTTTATTTCACCTTTATTTAACCAGGTAGGCTAGTTGAGAACAAGTTCTCATTTACAACTGCCACCTGGCCAAGATAAAGCATAGCAGTGTGAACAGACAACACAGAGTTACACATGGAGTAAACAATTAACAAGTCAATAACACAGTAGAAAAAAAGAAAAAAAAAGAGAGTCTAAATACAATGTGTGCAAAAGGCATGAGGAGGTAGGCGAATAATTACAATTTTGCAGATTAACACTGGAGTGATAAATTATCAGATGGTCATGTACAGGTAGAGATACTGGTGTGCAAAAGAGCAGAAAAGTAAATAAATATGAACAGTATGGGGATGAGGTAGGTAAATTGGGTGGGCTATTTACCGATAGACTATGTACAGCTGCAGCGATCGGTTAGCTGCTCAGATAGCAGATGTTTGAAGTTGGTGAGGGAGATAAAAGTCTCCAACTTCAGCGATTTTTGCAATTCGTTCCAGTCACAGGCAGCAGAGAACTGGAACGAAAGGCAGCCAAATGAGGTGTTGGCTTTAGGGATGATCAGTGAGATACACCTGCTGGAGCGCGTGCTACGGGTGGGTGTTGCCATCGTGACCAGTGAACTGAGATAAGGCGGAGCTTTACCTAGCATGGACTTGTAGATGATCTGAAGCCAGTGGGTCTGGCGACGAATATGTAGCGAGAATATAAGCTATTCCTCGTTATAATTTATTCTCTGTGGACTGTGTTGGGAAATGCTTGCTAGTTTTAGTTTGGCTGGTGTACACCGTTACAGTGATGACCTAGCCTCCTGACTTCCTGTGACAAGTCATCTTAGGACAGGAAGTGCAGCTTGTGAAGGGTGACCCAGCTAGCTCCAGTCAAAGCCTATCTCATGACACTGCCTATTGGCTTGACTGTGAGAAAAGATGTTTCCAATACGGCTGAAGCACCTTTCCTTTTCTTCTACAGTAACTCACTGCCGAGGCATATTTTCCAGCACACCCTCTCCCAACTGGTGAGCTAGCTGTCGAGGCAGCAACAGTGCCTGAGGGAGGAAATTATTGTAGCATATGGGAATGCGTTATCACTCCTCATTCCCCCAGTAGATCCCTCATGCTTCATACTGTACGCCACACTTGGTAGAACCTTATCAGTTAGATGTGAAGAAACACGTTGCAGCTCTGACCGAATGACATGTTTTCTATCTGTCCCCCCATTTGATGTGAATTGTTCCTGACATGTAATGTCAGCCAATGTCTATTCTAAGGTCATGTATATTGAAATGCATTTGCCAAATGTCATGTTGGTTCTTGGTGTTAGCTAGCACACAGTGGAAAGTGGCTGTATCATGTTCCCCTTGTATGTATCACTCTCTTGAGGAAGCAGACACAGCTGGGTAGTGATAGCTCTGTTGTTCTTCTTCCCATTTTAACAGTCAGATTGAAAGCAGGACACAGTGTACACTGTCATAGCCTGTTTGTCCACTTATATGGCTGCCTGTATGTCTGTCTGCTTACCGGTAGGTGCATTGTCACCTGACTTCCTTTGCTTGTGTCATGTTGACTTGACCTCTTAAATGCACTGTAGTGCTGCATGGAAGAATGGGTCATGTTGTTCAATGCAACTTCCTACCTAAAGCTGCAGCAGCCCCCCAACTCTGTGTTTGTGGGAACTGGGAAAATCCATAGGACCTTCATAGGCACCTTAGTGTGTACCTACTGGGCAGAGATGTCATTTCAACATCTACTTTTGATTTACATTTGGTTGGGTTGTCAACGAATAGGAATTCAATGTGAAATCAACAAAGAATGTCACCATGTCATTGGCATATTTTCCAGCACACCCTCTCCCAACTGGTGAGCTAGCTGTCGAGGCAGCAACAGTGCCTGAGGTAGGAAATTATTGTAGCATATGGGAATGCGTTATCACTCCTCTTTGCCCCAGTAGATCCCTCATGCTTCATACTGTACGCCACACTTGGTAGAACCTTATCAGTTAGATGTGAAGAAACACATGTTGCGGCTCTGACCGAATGGCATGTTTTCTTTCTGTCCGACCTCTTGATTTGAATTGTTCCTGATGTGTAGTGTCAGCCAATGTCTACTTATTTTCTTTCTTTAAAAAAAAATATTTTCTACATTGTAGAATAACAGTGAAGACATTTAAACTATGAAATAACACATATGGAATCATGTAGTAACCAAAAAAGTGCTAAACAAATCAACATATATTTTATATTTGAGATTCTTCAAAGTAGCCACCCTTTGACTTTGTGACAGCTTTACACACTGTTGACATTCTCTCAACCAGCTTTGTGAGGTAGTCACCTGGAATACATTTCAATTAACAAGTGTGCCTTGTTAAAAGTTAATTTGTGGAATTTCTTTCCTTCTTAATCCGTTTCAGCCAATCAGCTGTGTTGTGACAAGGTATGAGTGGTATACAGAAGATAGCCCTATTTGGTAAAAGACCAAGTCCATATTATGGCAAGAACAGCTCAAATAAGCATAGAGAAACGACAGTCCATCATTACTTTAAGACATGAAGGTCAGTCAATGCGGAACATTTCAAGAAAGTTTTTTCAAGTGCAGTCACAAAAACCATCAAGCGCTATGATGAAACTGGCTCTTATGAGGACCGCCAGAGGAAAGGAAGACCCAGAGTTACCTCTGCTGCAGAGGATCAGTTCGTTAGTGTTACCAGCCTCAGAAATTGGAGCCCAAATAAATGCTTCACAGATTTCAAGTAACAGACACATCTCAACATCAACTGATCAGAGGAGTGTGTGAATCAGGCCTTCGTGGTCTAATTGCTGCAAAGAAACCCCTACTAAAGGACACCAATAATAAGAAGAGACTTGCTTTGACCAAGAAACACGAGCAATGGACATTAGACCATGGATATCTGTCCTTTGGTCTGATGAGTCCAAATTTGAGATTTTTGGTTCCAACTGCTGTGTCTTTGTGAGACACAGAGTAGGTGAACGGATGATATCTGCATGTGTGGGTAGTGTGGAGAAGGTGTGATGGTGTGGAGTTGGTTTGCTGGTGACACTCTGGGATTTATTTAGAATTCAAGGCACACTTAACCAGCATGGCTACCACAGCATTCTACAGAGATA
The DNA here is from genome assembly GCF_018296145.1 of Oncorhynchus tshawytscha. Lineage (NCBI taxonomy): Eukaryota > Metazoa > Chordata > Actinopteri > Salmoniformes > Salmonidae > Oncorhynchus > Oncorhynchus tshawytscha. The sequence continues at coordinate 18,382,126 of NC_056445.1, forward strand.
CTCCCTCCCATCTGGTTTGCGCTTAGTGGGACTATTATTTGTTTTTCAACAAGACAATGACCCAACACACCTCCAGGCTGTGTAAGGGCTATTAGACCGAGACAGAGTGTGATGGAGTGCTGCATTAGATAACCTGGCCTACAAAATCATCCGTCCTCAACCCAATTGAAATGGTTTGGGATGAAGGAAAATCAGCCAACAAGTGCTCAGCATATGTGGGAACTCCTTCAAGACTGTTGGAAAGGCATTCCAAGTGAAGCTGGTTGAGAAAATGCCAAGAGTATGCAAAGCTGTGTGTGCAAAGAATCTCACATCTCAAATATATTTTGATTTGTTTAACACTTTTTGTGTTACTACATGATTCCATATGTGTTATTTCATGGTTGTGATGTCTTCTCTATGGTTCTACAATGTAGAAAATAGTAAAAATAAAGAAAAACCCTTGAATGAGTAGGTGTGTCCAAACTTTTGACTGGTACTGTATATTGAAATGCATTTGCCAAATGTCATGTTGGTTCTTGTTGTTAGCTGGCACACAGTGGAAAGTGGCTGTATCATGTTCCCCTTGTATGTACCACTGTCTTGAGGAAGCAGACACAGCTAGGTAGTGATACCTCTGTTGTTCTTTCCTTTTTAACAGATTGCAAGCAGGTCACAGTGTAGACTAATAGCCTGTTTGTTTTGAGGAACTGGGAATCTCCACAGGATCCCATATTCACATTAGTGTGTACTCACTGGGCACAGACATCATTTCAACGTCTAGTTTTGATTGAGTTGTCAACTAATGTGAATTTAACGTGAAATCAACAAAAATGTTAGTTTTTCAAGACCAATCAGTTTTCCATGTTGATTCAATGTCATCACATTTCAGTTGTTGTTTTTTTATGATGTGGAAACAACGTTAATTCAACCAGTTTTTATCCCAGTGGGTATACCCTGGGCCTACAAACACACACTCAGTTTACACACCCAGGAGTAGTGGTCTCATAATGAATGACTACCATTACAGCAAAGGACATGGAGAAAAGAGCCACACCTTCAATGCTCTGTCATGTCTACAAACATCTCAGTTTGGATAATCACTCCTCCCACACTGTGCATTGGAGAGATTCCTGAAAATCTTTGGTCTCTTTACCAAGACTTCAATTTGATTAGTTTGAAATGAAAATGTCCTGTTGCATTGTGGTCAGTTTCATTGCTCAATGTTTTATCCAGTTGCTCAGTTTTGTGCGTTGTGCAAGATAGAATAAGTCCTCCGTTATTTTTCCTCATTGAAAGTCCTCCTCCTCCTTGGGAGTATTTATGTATACCAGGGCTAACCATAAAGAGAGCCTCCCTTTGCCTTAATTTCCTCATTGACAGTGGGAATCCTGACCAAGGGCCTGAGCTCCAGCACAGCCATCGCTCCAACCATAACACATGCCTCACTACTTCCTGTTATGGATGCTTACATAAGGCTCGGAAACACAGACATCCAAGGTCGTCCAATTCCAAAAACAGCCAGGACACCTTCTCTGTATTTGGCATCAATGAAAGTTCCAATAGGGTATTATTCTGTAACCCAACCTTGCTTTTTTCTTATCAAGATATTCCCCAGATGATAGAATTACAGTATGTGCATCACTTTGTGTAAATTGATGACGGCTGGTGGATAAAGCAAGATTTTTGATTCTGATTTGTTTACATGGCTTTAGTCTGACATAGAATAATGGAAAAATTCAGCTTCCAGCAGAAGAAAGTTTGTTTTTTAAACATTGGATATGTCACAATCGTCATTCCTAGAAATTAAAAGGCTACAACGATCTGAATGTACTGTATGTCTGATGGATTTGATAGATGGGCACCATCCAACAGTGCGCTATGTAGGTCAGTGTGATGGCCTGATGGGCCGTTTTCCCAGTCCGGAAGACCACGGAGGATCCGAAGCGATGGGGGCCAAAACTGGACGAGTGATCCCCAGGGATGTGGCCTTGGTCCTGGGAAATGGTGGCCCAGGGTGAGCCTGGAGCATCGCAGCAAAGCCTCGGCAGCACTGTGAACCTCGCTTTCTCCCGTCACACAAGTGGACCGGCTGGTGTGGGGCTTGACATTGGAAAAATAACGTTTAAGGGGAAAAAGACTCTGGGCCTCTATTCTTCTTCCCAGAGTTTTGGTGGGAAGAATCGATGACTTCCTCTCGTTTGACCTCAGGGACGAGGGAGGGATATGTCTCTTCAGAGGGGTATCTGGTATTAAAATGCCCAATAGAGCGATCTGAACCGTCCTTGAGGGAATTTTGTAGTTTGATTGTATATCACTTGTTTCTCAAAATGTTGAAATAAGGCTTGTGTGTGTGACATGTTGTGTGTATAATATACCTGCTACTCTCTTGAGTGGTCCCATCATAATGGCATAGTCAAAACCCTGCTCTCTGATTGGCCCCAGCCTTTATTAGGACATTATGATATCGTCATAACATTTCTTTCTGATTGGCCCCTTCATAATGATGTCATACCCCTGCTCTCTGATTGGTTCCTCATTATGACATCATCATAACTCTGCTCTCTGATTAGTCCATCACAAGAACATGATATTATGTAAGGACAAATTAGAGAGCAGGGTTATGACAATGTCATTATGATGCACTAATCAGAAAGCAGAGTTATGATGATGTAATAATAAGGGGTCAATTTTACATTATACACATTGTCTTATACTGTGGCGTTGTTGAATACACTTTTCTGATGGGCTGGATGTCACGTTCTAACCATAGTTATTTTGTGTTTTCTTTGTTTTAGTGTTGGTCAGGATGTGAGCTGAGTGGGCATTCTATGTTGTGTGTCTAGTTTTCCCGTTTCTATGTTTGGCCTGATATAGTTCTCAATCAGAGGCAGGTGTTAGTCATTGACTCTGATTGGGAACCATATTTAGGTAGCCTGTTTTGTGTTGGGTTTTGTGGGTGGTTGTCTTCTGTCTTTGTGTGTCTGCACCAGAAAGAACTGTTTCGGGGTTTTTTTTCTCCCCACACATTTGTTGTTTTGTACTTTGTAGTGTTCACGTTTATCGTCTATATTAAACATGATGAACACTAACCACGCTGCGCTTTGGTCCTCTCCTTCGTCCATAGAAGAAAGCCGTTACACTGGAAGGGTATTCGAGAGCTTGCATTATTTCCTTAGAACTCGGGTATTAGCACGGTAGAATTCAATGCCTATAGTTAATTCTTATGTTTTATGTTTGTTCTGCTTTTGAAAGTAAAAGTCAAATTGAAAATATTATTGACATTGTTGAATTCGATTTTCATAATAGCAAGCTAGCACTGATGGTTTGGTTAGCGAGACTAGCAAGTCTGTTTGTTTGGTTACCAAGAAAACTACTGTAGCTATTTAATAAACTTGCTTTCTACTTCAGTGGATGTTTAACACATTTCTACCTGCAAATGGACACATTTCTAGAGGCAAATGTGTTAAATTATAGCGATGGTATAAAAGAGATAATCAACTCGAAACAATGCAACTCCGTGGAGGGTCAGTTCCACTCCGCTAGCACGACGTGGAACACACTATCCATGGAGTTAATTATGTTCTATAAAATTCATAGCCTCTCGTTGATTATCCCTTACAGAACCCTGCTCTCTGATTGTTTGCTCATAATGACATCATCATAACCCTGCTTTATGATTGGTACCTTTATTGGGCTGTTTTCATAACCTATCTGATTGATCCCTTTATTATGACATCATAACCCTGCTCTCTTATTGGTCCCTTCATAATGCCATCATCATCAGCCTGCTCTGATACACCTCCCATTTCTTGGTTGTCTCTAACTTTGTATGTGACAACACCAGTATCAGGTCCTATTAGTTTCTTATCCAGGTTTGTATTTCAACTGGTTTTCACTGTGGAGAAAGAAAGTGCTTATTGCCCTCTTGCTAAATAAAGATCCAGCCTGTCGAACTGAATTTAGGCTCCCAGCTAAAAAAAGGGCTGTGCCCAAAGTAATGTGTCATGGGAAAAAAGACATGGGAAAACAGTGACCATACTTCTGAACGGACGGGCAGGGAATTATGGGAGAACAATTAAACATATTTGCAGTGTAATTTGGAGGAGGAGGAACAGAGAAGAAGAAAAAATACATGACTTATCACAACACCACGTTATTGAGCAATCAACACTTGCTCCAATCCATTCATGTTTAAGTCTCATATTTCTCCAATTGAGTTTTGAGATGATTTCAGTGTGCAGTGTGCAGTAAGTGAAATTCTTTGGCTTGGTCCAAAGGAATGCCCTGGTGGGTACAGAGCACTGACATACCAGCCTGATGGCACCACGCTCTAATCCCAGGCAGACCACCCTGGTCAGGTCAGCCTCCTCTGCCTCCCTGGTCCTCCACGCCAGGAGAGAAATCACAGGATCAAATCCAGGCCGTGTCCCAGGGGATGGGGGGTAGCAGGGGGAATGGTCACTGCCGGTCACACCGACCTCACCACTCTAATTCATATTATGGCATTTCCTGCAGATAAGGTGATAAGGCTGGTATGCCTGGTGCTTATCTCAGATCTTCTCTAGGCTATTTGGAATGTAAGATTATGCAATCTTGTTGGGATTTTTTTTAAATTACCATCGTAACGTGAGAGTGTTTGTTTGTTTGCTTTGTTAATTGCCGGTCTCTGCTGCTGGACTGGTTTGTGGTGAGCGGTTTGGGACCGTAGTGGCCACAGCCATCTCTGGGCGATAGGCCATACCGCCCCCACCCTATGGTCCCTGAGTGCGCTAACCAAGCCTGTGCTGCAAGATTGTACTTGACCCAGCCAAGGTTCCTAGAATGGCTTTTCACTTTGAGAGAAATATGTTGGGAAATCAGTCAGAAAGACTTACTGTACCTCACAGGCATGGATGGCTTTTTCCCCTTGAATTGCTTGAAGCCCAGCAGTGTCCCCAGGATACTGCTGTGTTTGAGGATAACACTCTGTGCTTGCTCCAGACCTGGGTTCAAATACTATATGACGTTTTTCAAATTTGTTGGGCGTTTGCTCTAGCTTTGCTGGAGTGCCAGGTGAGCGGGGTTTGCACTTTTGGGGATTTTTCTATTGGTCCAGTAAGCCAGGCAAGCTCAATCAAGCACAGATAAACTATTTGAAATATTGTAATTATTTCAAACCTGGTGTGGCTGGATGGAATCCAAGTCCCACTTTGGGCTGCACGGTGACTTCCATCGCCCTGTTGAATGGCTGAGTCTGGCGACAGGGGAGCTCTCTCATCCTGCTTCCTCCCTCAATCTAATCAAGCAATGAGACCAATAAGGTGAATTAAGATGTGAGCTGAGATGGCTATTCTCTCACAGAGGTCTCTTTGTGCCTGGTATAGGAATATAAGGCCCATGGTTAGCATGCATCACACACAGGAAAGGAACAGGGCCCCCAGAGCAGACCCAGGAGTCTACCCTCCCATGCTAGTGATTTATAGGGAGTCGAATCACCTTGCTATAGCAGTTTTCAAAGCACTTTCTTCAGCCATGCGAGCTATGGCCCCATTTCCTCCTTTCTCTCTGGAGGGAAATGTAAGTGTGCTGGGGAGGAAATGTTGCAAAGATGGAGGGAAGTCACAGAGACAAAGAAAGCAATGTTATTTGTAGACAAGTGGGGCCAGCACTTTAAAATAAACTTCTCTGAAAATGTTTTACTGGAAACTGCTCGCCACTGATTAACACACCATGTTTTCAACAGGCTACAGAACAACAGCAATCATCAGTTTGTACAGAACTTTTGTTTGGGATGAGGATACTGTATCGCACCAGCTACTCTGTTGGTCTATCTGCCCCCTGGGCCTGTCTTCCTGTTGGACATCCTGTCCCTGATGAATCAGCCTTTAAAGAGGATGCTGGTGGTCGCAAGGACACACCCCCTCAGCCCAGCACAACCAAATACAGCATCCTCCCCATTCAGAAAGCACCAGCCGACGCTGCTGCTAACAGGAGCTCCCTCACCGGAATCTTTTTTGTTTGTGTTCTCCCTTCCCCTGATCTTTGACCGCAGAGACCCGGTCCACTTGTGACAGGCAGCCCACTGCCTATTGGCTCCCACTCAGACCGCTTCCCTTCTTTACTGCCTTGAGATGTCTGTGATGTGAGGAGAGGAGAGGCAACCGGAGGGCGAGGAAGGGAACTGACTCAGTGGAGGCTGATGAGGGGAGAACAGCTCATAATAATGGCTAGAATGGAGCGAATGGAATGGCATCAAACACATGGAAACTGTGTTTGATTTAGTTGACACCGTTACACTAATTCCGCTCCAGCCATTATCACAAGCCCGTCCTCCCCAATTTGGGTGCCACCAACCTCATGTGAACTGACTGTAGAGCTGACAGACTGAGCAGCATGGGAGGGGGGCTCAGCCTCAGGCTGGTTAGTTACATAATGCAGAATCCCTCTACCAAGTAGGGCATTCACAGAAGTTACTTCACTCGCTCATAGCCTACACACTGTATGAACAGGTTGACATACAAAGACCCCGTCTCAGGCTGGGCAGAGTGCGCTCCTCCAGGCGTCAGAGGATGAGTTTTGTTCTCCGTTCAGAAGAGAGGATGTGATCTCACCCAGTAAAAATCCAACCTATTTTACTAGCTGCTCGTGACTTAATTCAAGCTCCCCTCTTCCTCATTTTGCACCCTCTCTCTTTTTTATATTTTACTAGGCAAGTCAGTTAAGAACACATTCTTATTTACAATGACTGCCTAGGAACAGTGGGTTAACTGCCTTGTTCAGGGGCAGAATAACAGATTTGTACCTTGTCAGCTCGGGGATTTGATCTAGCACCCTTTCGGTTACTGGCCCAATGCTCTAACCACTAGGCTACCTGCCCCCCAACTCACTCCTGAGTGTATGGAAGGGACAGAGTAGGCTAATGTTCTCGAAGCGATGCTGTTTACAAGATAGAGACACAAGCTGATGGACGTCAGAGAGAGAGCTAGAGGGAGAGAGAAATAGAGGGATAGTTGTATATAGGAGGGGCTGAGAGAAGGTTGGATAGAGCCACTGACTCAGGTCTGTGTTCAAGACCAAAGACAAACACGGAAGTGCTTACTGTCTCAACGTTGTCTTCTTAAATGTTGCCATTGGGTTTTGTATAAGAGCTTTCAGTTTCACTGAGAATCTCTCAATGCACAATGTGGGAAACACCCCTCCTTTTCCTGTTCTGAATGTATAGTTCTTTCCATTCATTTCTCTCTAGCTCGTCTGAGACTAAATTGAACTGTTTATGCATGTCTGCATAGACTACGTCTGTGTGTCTGTCTATGTTTTCTATGTAAATATTTTATTATCTTCCCTCAGTCTTCAACAGGACTCAAATTGAAAGGAATGACTTAGGCTGCAGTCAGGCCAACCCACATGCCTTTTGCTCTCTATGGTTTTTATTCTGTGCCAGGTCAGCTTTTCCGCATTCACTGGCTTCTTCCTAGGTCTACTTTGCTCTGGAGAAGAACCTTAGGAGTGATGGGAGTCACCCTACACATACATAACTCTATTGAGTGTGTTAACCCCATTACCACACACAAACCTTGAAGCTGTGCTCGTCATGTCCATTACCCAATATCTGTAATGTAATTATCTCACCACATTGGCTCCCAGTACTACTCTACAGCTCTGAGAGAGGTTCTTACCCTCATTGGCTTCCAGTACCACTCTACAGCACTGAGAGAGGTTCTTACCCTCATTGGCTTCCAGAACCACTCTACAGCACTGAGAGAGGTTCTTACCCTCATTGGCTTCCAGAACCACTCTACAGCTCTGAGAGAGGTTCTTACCCTCATTGGCTTCCAGAACCACTCTACAGCTCTGGGAGAGGTTCTTACCCTCATTGGCTTCCAGAACCACTCTACAGCTCTGAGAGAGGTTCTTACCCTCATTGGCTTCCAGAACCACTCTACAGCTCTGAGAGAGATTCTTACCCGCATTGGCTCCAAGTTCCACTCTACAGCTCTGAGAGAGGTTCTTACCCTCATTGGCTTCCAGAACCACTCTACAGCTCTGGGAGAGGTTCTTACCCTCATTGGCTTCCAGAACCACTCTACAGCTCTGAGAGAGGTTCTTACCCTCATTGGCTTCCAGAACCACTCTACAGCTTTGAGAGAGATTCTTACCCGCATTGGCTCCAAGTTCCACTCTACAGCTCTGAGAGAGGTTCTTACCCTCATTGGCTTCCAGAACCACTCTACAGCTCTGAGAGAGGTTCTTACCCTCATTGGCTTCCAGAACCACTCTACAGCTTTGAGAGAGGTTCTTACCCTCATTGGCTTCCAGAACCACTCTACAGCTCTGAGAGAGGTTCTTTACTTCCAGAACCACTCTACAGCTTTGAGAGAGATTGGCTGGCTCCAAGTTCCACTCTACAGCTCTGAGAGAGGTTCTTACCCTCATTGGCTCCAAGTTCCACTCTACAGCTCTGAGAGAGGTTCTTACCCTCATTGGCTCCAAGTGCCACTCTACAGCTCTGAGAGAGGTTCTTACCCTCATTGGCTCCAAGTTCCACTCTACAGCTCTGAGAGAGGTTCTTACCCTCATTGGCTCCAAGTTCCACTCTACAGCTCTGAGAGAGGTTCTTACTCTCATTGGCTCCAAGTTCCACTCTACAGCTCTGAGAGAGGTTCTTACCCTCATTGGCTCCAAGTGCCACTCTACAGCTCTGAGAGAGGTTCTTACCCTCATTGGCTCCAAGTGCCACTCTACAGCTCTGAGAGAGGTTCTTACCCTCATTGGCTTCCAGAACCACTCTACAGCTCTGGGAGAGGTTCTTACCCTCATTGGCTTCCAGAACCAGTCTACAGCTCTGAGAGAGGTTCTCACCACTGACTGTTCACACACAGGCATGCCAGCCTGGAATGCTCCTCTCTGCTGCAAATAAACCAAAATAGACTTTGTGCCTCTTCATGTCCCATCGTGGTGCCCTGAGTTTTCCCTGAGGGTCAGACTGTCGGGAAAAACTCTGGGCCCTGGCTATGTGGGCACTCTATAATCAGGTTTGGCAGTTAAGTGACACTTCATGGTGGAATTTATTTACCTGTTTTGCTTGTATTACTCACTCGATCACACATCATTCTTAACATAATGACGTTGACCTTCAGGACAATTTCAGGGATTAGCTAATATCTTTCTTTACCCCACTATCTTTCTCTCACCCAGTGTGTGTGTGTCTGTGTGTCTGTGTCTCTTTATCTGACCCTGGTGTCATCCTGTGATCTGCTCTGATCTGGGGGCCTGTATGTCTCGGAGCCCCTGCTCTAATGGGTTCAGTGGGCTGGTATGCAGCAGGAATCTTTGGATCAAGGTGATTTCACGCTCCTCCACGTTTTCCCAGGGCTCTGCCCAGTCTCTGTTACCTCTGTGCGACTTGGACTGTGTGATAGTGGCTGACACGTGTTATCATTAGACACATGCACACACAGCAGCACTGAGCAAAGGGAGCTTTATCTGTCTGACACCTCCGTTTCCCCCAAGGTTTGGATTATGGTTGCCTGGTATGAACATGGCAGCCAGGGTTCCATTTGGTCTCCAGCTGAGACTCATGCACACCATAACTGAGTTATTTTGCTTGTTCCCCCATAGGTCTATATTAATTGCATATCTGTCTGACCTGAAAGTGGAATGCAAACTGAATTGTTTCAGCCTGTCCCCTTTGAAGTAAAACTAATCCAACTAACCTTGACATTCCCATAGAGACAATTCTCCCTCTTTTTCTGCGCATTCTGTTCTCACAAAAACTCAGAATATGTGGCATATTTAATTTAGTTATTTTTGGTAATGATTGTGAAAGAGGAAAAGTGTGTAATCATCCCAGTAAGATGTTGCTTTTTCAGCTCAATGGTTTTTAGTTCCTTTTTCAACAGTATAGGATACTGTTCTGTAAACATTGATTTAGTTGAACTAAAGAAAAACTTGCAGTTTAGTTTGATAGATTCCAAGCGCTTGATAATTAACACATTAAGTGCCAATTAAGAATAGCCTAGTCATATTCGTTAGCCGTAGTAGAAGCAGTGGCCTGGTTAAATATGACAAACTAAGATGTAAGAGATACAGAAACCTCACAATGCTACTGTGATCGATTAGGTTCATGTCTGACATTTCTTTAGCCTAATGTTCGATTTCACTGCATCAGCGCATGTGTGAGATCGGAGTTGGGGTGGGGAGAGGGACAAGTTAAACGAGTGAGGTGGCATTCATCCGGTTCCTGCTTCTAGCAACACAGCAAAAGACAGATTGTACAACAAGCTTTTGCTCTGTCACTATAGCCTAGCCAACTATTGTGCAGAATGAGATATGCTTGCATCATAGCCTATAGACTACCCTGCGTTTATTCAGACTTCAATAAGCGGCAAGTAGCCTAAAGCCCAGGGCTGAGAGGAAACAGGCTATCGAGAGGCAGGACTACGCTGGAATAAACCCTGCAGTCTCACCCATGCTTCCTCCCGAATAGCCTTCTTCTCCAGCTGTTTTACACTGTCCCCACTACTGTTTTGACGTTATTTATTTTTTCTGCAAAGGAAAGAACCGAACCATGGAACTTCTTTGCTTCGAGGACAAAGTCGTGCTTGCCCAAATTGACCCCAACATTCTCTATGACGACAGAGTATTGCAAAGTCTGCTAACCATAGAAGACAGGTTTCTACCGCAATGTTCGTATTTTAAATGTGTCCAGAAGGACATTCAGCCACATATGAGGCGAATGGTTGCAGGATGGATGCACGAGGTTTGTGAGCGTTTTTAGCCTACATGTGCATTGGTCAGGTATGGTGCTGTTTTCAATGCATTTGTGCATTAGTCAGGTATATTGTTTGAGGGCATATCTCTCACTCTAATAAGTGTGCTGTGTATAATAAGATTTGATTTATCTAAAACAAATGAGCCTACAAGGGTGTGTGTGTGTTTTGTGTAAGAATGTTGCACATAGGAGCGTGTTCTAATAACTGTAATACGTTTGTCTATTTATTCAGATGGTTTATTAAAGTTTCATAGCATGGTTGTTTTGAGAGCTGACATGTTGACGAATTTTTACAATTTAATTCACTGAGACATGACCCATGCAAGGCATGTGGTGCCTGGGAAGTTCCACCAGGCTAGCTAAAGTCATCACCACACATTTAAGTTCGCTTAATGTCAATAATCTTGGATTGTATCGGTTATGGAATCAGTTAAATGAAAGAAGACATTCTACGCTTCATTTTCATGTTGAATCTATACAATTTGTCCGTTCTAAATAATTATGACAATTTTTTTGAAAAAAATATTTTTACTTCTTGCTGCCTCAAAATAGCAAGCACGCACAGGCTACTTTAGTTTTTGCCATTATAAACTTTAATCAAATACAAATTACTTTCTCAATTTTCGGGAATGGTTTATGAATGGCTTGTGAACATTACGCATACAATTTTCCTGCTGTAGCTAATTTATTTATATTTGTAATTATTTTTTGAAAATATGACGGACATGGCGAAGTGAGCTGCGTGGGTGTTTGGGCACGACTTCCGCTACAGGCTATAACGAATGAGAGCTCTTTGATATACTTTGATATTTAAGCTTTTAATGCGGATCCACTGAATGAATATCGACAACATTTGGTTTCCCCATCATGCAAATGTTGAGATGGGATGTCGGCAGACATTAATGTAAATATTGATAGAGTAATTAAAAATAGTAGGCCTAATATAATAATATTATCTCCCACCAGGTTTGTGAAGAGGAGAAGAGTGAGGAAGACGTTTTCCCCTTGGCTATTAATTATTTGGACAGATTTTTAGCGGTGGCGCCCACTAGAAAGTGTTATTTGCAACTTCTAGGAGCTGTATGCATGCTCCTTGCAACAAAGTTAAAGGAGAGTCGTCCATTAACTGCAGAAAAGCTGTGCATGTACACAGACAACTCCATCACACCAAGGGAGCTGCTGGTAAGAAACTATTGTTTTCTCTTAATGCATGGAAAAGTATGCAATTAAAACATCATACATTCGTGTATAGCCCAATAATTGTACAATATTAAAGTTTTTTCTTCTGCCATATTTGGTTAAATATATCAGTGTACAGTTCTGGAGACTGATTCATTCCTTGGCCATACAGTGGGCCTATGCATGCATGAGGAGAGTGCCTGATCAGGTCTGAGCTAAAGTGGCCTCTGTTGCCACCTAGTGGCAGTTATCCAGTTTGTCTTGTGGTAGAAGGATTTCAACATTTCAAACATTGTGGATTAATCATTTGTAGAAAGGAACAGTCTTGCATAAATCCACAAGGGTTATATTAATATCCACTGGCTGAGGAAGTTTATATACATTAGTTTCATAATATCCAACTGTGTTTTCCTGACCACTTTCTGTTAATTGAACGATTGGTCTCTCTCAGGGGACTGTTATTCACAGGTTATTCCTGTGACCCCCCCCACGGCATGTCCCACCCATGTTGCTCAAGTGTCCAAATATGAATCACCATAGGAGAGCTATAGGACTGTGTCCTCTTCTCCTCTGCTGTCCAGCTGCCGGGGTTGCATCATCACACAACCCCTGTGCTCGAGGTTTCCTAGGAAAAAGTGAATGGAAACTTATAGGTAGAGGCTGGTCCCAGATGTGTTTGTGCCGTCTTGCCAATTCGTAAGGTCACAGTAATGCCAACTCATGCTAGACGGCACAAACAGACCTGGGACCAGGATGGTGAAATTGAGATTCTTTGTCAATGAGCCACTGCTGGTGCATCAGCTTTTATTTTTATTTATTTTACCTTTATTTAACCAGGTAGGCAAGTTGAGAACAAGTTCTCATTTACAATTGCGACCTGGCTGAGAGGGAATTCAGGGGTTTTCTAGCAAGGGCAGCTGTCCAGGAAGTGAGCGCAGCAGTGACAATAGGACAGACCTCCCTGCACATCTTCAGTCAACATTCTCCACGGTCTTACCATAGGTTAATCGTTTGCATGTGTGGCGCTGCACTGGTAGGAAACACATATAGATTAATGAAGTCCCGCTGTATGGCTGACGCTTGTTCTGGGCTACCCCTATAATCTGAGAGAGCCGCTCAGAGAGGGGCCTGTTCCTGTCCACGCTAACAGAGGGGTTTCAGTAAACATGTGCGTTCCCTGCCACAGTCTCCATCTCGGTTTGACCCATCATCTCAAAAGAGGAAACCAGTCGGGGGGGGTCAGCTGAATTTATCACATTGGCTGTTTTGTTCCTTTCCTTTTCCCCTTGGGGTGAGGCTGCTTTTAACATGAAAGCTCCCCGCAGCATGCTAACCAACACGGGCGGTGCAGACCAAAGACGCTAGCTAAGGCTTGTGACAGGAAGGAAGCAACTGTGGCTGTGATGCTGCTATCTGGCTGGAACCAGTGGCGAGGCTCGACCCGTCACATGAAGAGTAATGGGAGAACCATGCAGAACGAGAGAGAGTGTCAAGGAAAATGTTGCTTTGGTGTTGAATGATATCTCCTCTGAATTGAGACGGACTTGTTGGTATGCATGGTATTTCATGGCAAACAGAAGAGGAACAGGATCAACACACATCCCCTCAATACCCTATAGTGCAACAGAATAAAACCATTAAAAGTCCCATGATGGTAGTGACTCTCCATTACTGCTTATCACTTATTAATCATAATTTTACTTTATTAAAAGTATTTCAGTTGTGTATATTACACTTGTTTTATTTGAAGACTATTATTTCATTCCAAGTCATCTCATCTCTGTAGAGCTGCTGCCTATTGTCTGACAAAAATCACTATTTTAGTAGTGCTTCAAAGTAAATAAGGCATATTTTTATTACTGCTGAATACAATCAATCTATTTTCAGGTAGATTCCTTGCGAAGCAACAGCTGCTCTCTATATCACCTCATCGTGCATTGATCTCTCTTCCGTAGCAGGCGTAAAATAAACCCAGACCGGACAAGTAGATGCGCAATGGATTATGGTTATTGTAGTTAATTACTTCGCTAAACTATATAGAATATTGGCCTGTTGGAAACGACAACACCCTACTACATCGCACAGTTCATGCTCAATATGATTTATCTCTAGAGAAACTGGACGATGTGCCCATTGAGCTCACAGAAAAAGAAGAAAAAACAAATGGCATTCTAATAATTGAATAGACGTCAGTCAATTAGTAGTTTAAAAAAAAATAATTTTGGTTAATCGTTTAGCACTAATACCCTATAAAGTGTCAGCAGCTTATAAACCCAGCTCATGCATTTTTTGACTGAGTAAGGCTGAGTAAAGTGGTGAATGCATAATAATGATCCACAAGACATTACAATTCTTCTCATGTTTTGTTTTCTTCCTTCCGTCTCTGTCCTCTAGGAGTGGGAGTTGGTGGTCCTAGGGAAGTTGAAGTGGAACATGGCGGCAGTCATCCCAAACGACTTTGTGGATCACATCCTGCACAAACTGCCCCTGCCCAAAGAGAAGCTATCTGTGGTCCGCAAGCACACACAGACATTCATCGCCCTGTGTGCAACAGGTAATAACAGGAAATTACCTCAGGAGAACTTCTGCTTCCTGATAGGATAGTCTCGCCTTTTTTCTCGTTAACAATATATCTGACATTGTGACTCATTGTTGATTGCACTCATCTGACCCTCTACTCAGCAGTCTAAGGGCAGGGACCACAAACACACATCCATCCAATGGCTGCTCTCCACTTTTCTCTTCCCAACACTTCTCGTAGTCTAATGGGGTCATCTTTACATTAGAACGGCTGCTAAAAGCAGATGCAAGCAGTATCGAGAGCACTTTGAGCATATAAGGCATTAATAGTATAGTTAAAGGAGGCTGGGAGAATCCTCTCAGTGCGTGTTGTTTAGGTTAGCCTCTCCCTGTGATGACAGTGGGTGGATGAGTCTCCTCGCCTGCTGTTTGGCTCCCCTTCCACCTCTGTGGACTAGGGTACAGCAGCTGTGGGTCTCTCACTCTCTCTCTCAAAAAACACACACACACACACACACACACACACACACACACACACACACACACACACACACACACACACACACACACACACACACACGAGAGGTCCTTCCAGGTTTGATAAGTCAGAACTGGCAGCCAGTGGTCTTCCTTCCTCCGCTAGCCTCTGTACATCTCTGCTGTGGAGCAGGATGGACTCAGATGCTGCTTCAGACCCTTCCTAAACTCTAAGGGTGAATCCCAATGGGTTTGTTTCCTTTATCCTACTGTATTGTTTACCTTTATTTAACTAGGCAAGTCAGTTAAGAACAAATTCTTATTCACAATGACCGCCTCGGAACAGTGGGTTAACTTCCTTGTTCAGGGGCAGAACAACAGATTTTTACCTTGTCAGCTCAGGGATTCGATCTAGCAACCTTTTGGTTACTGCCCCAAAGCTCTAACCACTAGGCTACCTGCCCTACCTCCTATGTCCTTGTTCTGATTGAATGGACTGCAGTAATAAGACAGTCTGATCTAGCTGACCTGTAGGCAGCTGCTGCTCTCTCTCCTATATATTACATCTTTCACGTCAGACAATTTTAGAGGGAGGAAATGTGACTTAGGAAAAAAGTCCACTTTGATGTATTGAGATTTACTGCCATGTCTCTTTGATCTGATCTGGCCCATAAGTCCTTGTTTACTACAATATGGTATTCAAGCCATAGGCTCCTTCAATGAGGTTCATGCCCTGTGGCTGTTTAGTGCCATTTTAGTGTTGCATTTTTTAGTTGGGTGTGTTTCAGCGGTCTCCCCACTATTCATAAGCAGACCCGTTTTATATCACAAGCGCAAAACAGCCACAATAAAAAAAGAGTCTGCTGTGGTTTAGCAATAATGTAAATGTTTGGGGGTTTATGTGCTGCTCTGAATGTTGTTCTCATGACAGGGGAGCTCTCTGGCCTCTGCACAGCTGGCCTCTTGAGGAGACGAGAGTGGTTGGACTACTCCCTGGGGTTGATCCAAAGCTATCAGTCGCATCCTCTTTCTATAAAGAGAGAGAAGGCCACAGCACAGCGACCAGGGTCTGTGCTTGGCTGGACTGTGCCTGGGCTAGAGCTGGAGCTAAAGCTAAACCCAGTCCACTTTAGGGACGTTTCCTTTCCTCCAGGCCTGCTTCCTCCCTCCCCCGCCAGCAGGCAGGGCTATTGTCGCTGAGCGCTCTGGGCCTGGTTGATGGAGGACAAGAGGGAGTAGTTTCTGGAACTCATTGCTCACTGAGTAGGAGGATTCCTGCTATGTTTTCCTAATCACAGCTGAGGCAGAGTGAGGGAAAACACACAGGCTCCACCACGGCCATGTTGGACATGTGTTAGACTGTGGGAAAGTTGGGTTAAGCTCTTTAAAAGCTCATATTAAGAGATTATGAAGATGTTTGAACGTCTTTAAATGCTCAGCTACTTCATTTGGACTACATCTTGACTTGATAGTGCGTCTTGTGTTAGTCTGTGGGAAAGTACAGTTCAACTCAGTTCGTAGCTTTATATTGTAGATTTTTCCCCTCTAAATGCTTCCTCACTACTCCTTGACTTGAATGTGCAACTATGATTGTGATTTGTCACCCCTTGACTGTTGTGAACTCACTGATGTCCGACAGGTGACTGACGGATCATGTTGTCTCTTATCCTCAGATTTCAGCTTCGCTATGAACCCCCCCTCCATGATCGCTACGGGCAGCGTGGGGGCGGCCGTCTGCGGCCTGCAGCTGGACCAATCAGACCAGGCCCTGAGTCGAGACCGTCTGACTGACCTGCTGGCCAAGATCACCAACACAGAGGTGGTAAGTAGTGTCTATAGCCTGATCCCAGGTCTGTTTTTAATGTTTGGCCAATTCCTTGTTATGTCAATGAATGACAAGGCATTAGCAAGACAGTACAAACAGATCTGATATCAGGCTAGGGAAGTGCTACATGGCAGACATTTTAGGAGCATGGCGGGAAACTTTTGAAGAGATGGTAATATCAGTGTTGGCGAGCGTATAGCACAAAATACTTAATGTGTTCCAACAATGGGCACCGACACCCTCTTTGGCTGCCTGTTAGACTTAGCTATTCACCAACGTTCCTGGGCTTGGAGCACGGAGATCTTCCTGGTAAACAAGAGCGATGCTACAGTATGCCTGCACATTGAAGCGATTTACTTTTCATGGAGTCAGAGCCTGTGGGTCTTGGCTCGGGACCTAGACTGCAGCTATAAAGAGCAGAGGCATGGGAATGTCTTCTTAGAACCCAGGGCCCACATTCTTGTGGTAGAACACAGGCAGGCAGTTCCTTTGCATGGCTCCCACTTTAACTCTTCTCTTATGCCTAACAGAGGCTCCATCTTTCTAGGCGAAATGGCAGATGAGAAACACACAGATTTCCTAACTCCTTAAGATGACATGCATTGAGAGCTCTCACACCATATATATTAGTGGAGGCTGGTGGGAGGAGCTATAGGAGGACGGGCTCATTGTAATGGCTGGAATTAAATGAATGGAACGGTATCAAACATATGGAAACCACATGTTTGAGTCTGTCCCATTCCAGCCATTATTATAGCTCCTCCCACCAGCCTCCACTGCTATATATATGTGTGTGTGTGTGTGTGTGTATGTATGTATATATCAGCCACCAATTGTGCAAGTTCTCCCTCTTAAAAAGATGAGAGGCCTGTAATTTTCACCATAGGTACACTTCAACTATGACAGACAAAATTAGAAGAAAAAAAATCCAGAAAATCACATTGTAGGATTTTTAATGAATTTATTTGCAAATTATGGTGGAAAATAAGTATTTGGTCACCTACAAACAAGCAAGATTTCTGGCTCTCACAGACCTGTAACTTCTTCTTTAAGAGGCTCCTCTGTCCTCCACTCGTTACCTGTATTAATGGCACCTGTTTGAACTTGTTATCAGTATAAAAGACACCTGTCCACAACCTCAAACAGTCACACTCCAAACTCCACTATGGCCAAGACCAAAGAGCTGTCAAAGGACACCAGAAACAAAATTGTAGACCTGCACCAGGCTGGGAAGACTGAATCTGCAATAGGTAAGCAGCTTGGTTTGAAGACACCAACTGTGGGAGCAATTATTGGGAAATGGAAGACATACAAGACCACTGACAATCTCTGATGGCACTGTATATGTATATATACTGCAGATGTGAATCTATAATTTTACGTCACAGATTAAATCGCTGTTTTGTTACCTAAGATATTTCTTTATCACTGTAAGTCTGCACTCTTGGCTTACACAAAGGAACCTGAGGCCAGCACTGCAGCACACAGGGACTCAGGGGCCACAGTCGAGCCCATTATTGACTTTAGGACAATTAGGAATGTTCTACCCACACCTCACATGTGTTTAGGAGGATTCAAGGGCCCAATGAGTCGCCACTCTCTGCCTGGTGTCTGTGTGCGCTGGTACCCATTGTTCTAGTGACTGACTGGTCATGAAACAGGCACGACCACCTATCACAAGACTCATAATACCCTCCCGGTCTGGCCTGCCGTGCATGTGACCAAAGCTGTTCCAATAACAGTCAGATGTCAAACGTGTAACTGCATGACAGCGTTAACTGTTCATCCACAGGTGTCTGGGGTCAATCAAGAGTGTGTGTACAGCACCTAAAGTAGAGGTGTTAGTGTATTGATGTCTCTTCTCTGTGTCTGTTGCAGGACTGTCTGAAGGCGTGTCAGGAACAGATAGAGAGGGTGTTGGCCAGTAGCCTGCAGCAGGAGCAACAGCAGCAGAGGCAGATGGCCCAAGGCAGACCGGGCAGCAAGGCCATGGAGCAGCAAGACCAATCCAGAACCCCAACAGACGTTTCCAGCACCCCAACAGACGTACGCGACGTCAACCTATGAGCTCCCCCCCCCCCACCACCACCATCTACAAGAGTGACGCCCACCAGCGAGCTCCCAACAATTACGTCGCTCTGTCAATCTATGGGATCTAACAACATTCGCAATGTCAAGCAATGAGCTGCCAGCACATACGCCAAGTCAACCAATGAACTCCCACCACTAAATGTCACACCAACCTACGAGTTCCCACCCTTGTTTGTTAAGTCAACCTGTGAGGTCCCACAAAGTTTGGGTTGGCAATCTATGAGCTGTCAACAGCATTATGCTGGAATTATCAACTGATAAGAACTTTTACAAACAATATAGAGAATAGGTAAAAAAAAAAAAATGGGTGGCTCCCATCTATATTTAGCTGGTCACATATTGACATATGTGCCATATTGAATTAAACAAGCTATTTTAGACCCAATGTATTTGAAAACGTGATAGTGCCTTAGGTTTGCAGAAAGGAAACTTGAATAGATTTGCATCATTGAATTATTAAACATAGAAATATTAGTTTTTTTACTTGATAAAAATACAAAATGTAGTTTTTCACTCTAAAAAAGCTAGCAAAAACATTTATTATTCATATTATTGTATTTTAATTATTGTTATTCTAGATATTGTTATCATTATTTCAATATAATTTAGTTTTATGATTATTATAATAATTGTTAATCATTAGTAAGCATTTATCAATTTCACAGTGGCCAGGTGTTTCCCTCAATTTCAAATACAGGAAGCCCCTGTAGTACTGTGTGCATTACATTAAGTACTGGTTTGGTTCTGCACAGTGTTCATACACCTTTATTTAGGAGAAGCTAATGTACAGGATGAAGAGAGCGGTATCTCCTGCCTGCTTAGCTCTGCATCTGTAGCACTGCTTCCTATTTATGCTTTTATATGCTAGCCAGGAGAGGGCTGGGCCCACTCACACAGAACACAAAGAGAGCGAGAGGGGGTAGAGAGACACAGGTAAGGAGTCCTGAGGGTGTGGATATACTGCCCCCTAAGGGTGAGAGCAAGGACAGAACAACTATCAGCTGTTAAGGTCTTGATTTCATTGCCAAGTTAATACCAAGCCAATATTTACTTTCTAATTGAACAAAGCTATTTTTGTTGTTATATGTTATTGGGTTGTGCTCTGAGAAACTCCTGCATGTTATTAGAAAATGATTGAGGATCATATATACCTTTTATACCAGGGAGCACTGTTTTAAGACTGTCAGTAACGTTGGCGTGAAAGCATGTTTTTGTTCTGGGTCAGACAAAGCCAATACTAGAGAAAGGGAGACGGCATGTTGGAGGGATGGTCTTAGTCTGGAGATGAGAATGAAACTACAGTTGTTTGTTAGTGTCAGATGGCTTGTTAAAAAGGTTTTGTAGAGTTGGAGTGTGGAACATTTAGAGCAGTGAAAGTTTGGCAAAAGTGGAGTAGCCTATTGGAGAGTGAGAGGAGATGGCAAAAAAAGGGAGGTTTTGAGAATGGAACTAGAGACGGCATGATTGGTGCCATGAAATGAAGGACTTGAAAACAGTTCAAATGAGGGGGAAATGGATGAAGACATGGTAGGAAGCTCTTGTGGCACACCAGAACAAGCCTGTTCTTGATTGGAAGGGCTGCAGGCGGTTGTCATTCTGATAGGTCAAGAGTTGATCACGAGGGAGCAGTTTGGTGTGCTGGAACATTTCCTGTAAGGGCCTCCTGTTAAATCCAACTAGATATTTAAGTCATGGTCAAAGACTTGGATCAACCTAAATGCACTTTTAAAAACATGTTCCTTAAAAGCTGAAGGGGATGGTGATCAAACGGGGTAGGAGGGTTTTCTAATGTTTTATTTTTTTATAATTTTATTTTTTAATTTTAAGTTATTTGATATTCTCTGGGCTGGATCCCCACTTCGGGTGATGCACAAGGACTAGAAGGAATTTCCTGACTAATGAGTAGGAGAAGGGTTTACCAACATGGAACCAAATCAATTGCAATGCAAACCTAGGAAAGCATTAAAAATCACATCTAGACTTGATTATTTGAATACATCCATTTAACTTGAATTTTATTTTTGCCTGCTTCATATCCAAATCAATATGATGGTCCTAAGAAAGGATTACACAATGTTTTTTTTCTGGTTCATAGTTTTTTTTGTATTTTGTTTTGCTCCACAGTTCAGCTTGTTTTTCAGAGAGAAAAGAAATAACATACGGACTTTAAACGTATAAGCAGAAAACTTTGCTCTTTACTTTTGGCAACCACGTTCACCAATGCAGAAAGCATTTAAAACCTATTTTCTTTCTCTCATGAAACGCAATTTGCTATAAACTGAGAAAAGATATGGGTAAGCGTTTAAAGTTTTGTTTGTGTTAATTACTTAAATTAATTGAGTGATTTAAGTGATGAAAGACTAAATGGATCTGTTTATCTTTGATATCTTTTTCTTGCTGCTATTAAGCCTGTTGTTTTTCAATCTTAGAATTGTGATATTCACTTGTGCTGCTAAATTATGAATTTTAAAGTATCCTATTTCCTTGCTTTTTCCTTGCTGTATGTAAACTGGT
The DNA here is from genome assembly GCF_018296145.1 of Oncorhynchus tshawytscha. Taxonomy (NCBI): domain Eukaryota; kingdom Metazoa; phylum Chordata; class Actinopteri; order Salmoniformes; family Salmonidae; genus Oncorhynchus; species Oncorhynchus tshawytscha. Next base: position 18,403,464 of record NC_056445.1, read on the forward strand.
GAGCGGTAAAGTGGGACACGTCTTCGACTGGAAGTACCTTCAGCAGTTTTCTAAAATAGCATGTTTTACTCTTTCCATTTATCTGGTGTTCTGTCGTTTCCTTGCTGCATTCTACCATTGAAATGTTGTTGTACCTCAGGTTCATTGGACAATACCTCACAACTCAGCAGTTTTTCAGGGAGTTAGTGGAATCAAATCTGACTCTGATGCGTTTTGATAGGTTCTAGATTTTTTTTCCTGGATGAGAGGCAGGAGATTCACGTGGCACCTCCTCTCTTTAGACAACAGAAGTTCCTTGTCTTCCGTCAGATTACACTGATCTGTCGTTGGCCATGTAAAGGACCAAATACCAGGTATTTCATATACCTAGTGCTAAATAAGAGACGGCTATATAAAATGTATTTGGAAAACAAACAAAAAATATATTTTGTATCTTATTTTTCCTACTTATGAGTTACAACCTAATTGGCACATTTAGGGTCAGTGTATTGGATTAAGTGAAATGCATTTTGTGAGGTACCCATTTAGTGAGGTTTTTTTAAATGATCAAAAAATGTTTGTGTGGAAAACTGGGATTCCAGTTTGTTTTGACCCCCACCACTGCCAACCACATGTACCTCAGAAGTGTCTGATCCACAACTTCTGTTCAATAAATTTGACCCACAAAAAAGAGTGAAGCATCTTTACTGGCTAGTAATGTACTTCTGTTCTGTGCTGGTTAAGGGAAGGTTAACCTCGTCTGCAGGCTCAAATTGCTGGTGCATAGAGAGCCAGCTGGTGGACGAGATAAAGGGATGGTGGTGGTGTACTGTGCAGGTAAGTAACTATGCAGATGGCAGGGTAGCCTAGTGGTTAGCGCATTGGACTAGTAACCGAAAGGTTGCAAGTTCAAATCCCTGAGCTAACAAGGTACAAAATCTGTCGTTCTGCCCTTGTACAGGCAGTTAACCCACTGTTCCTAGGCTGTCATTGAAAATAAGAATTTGTTCTTAACTGACTTGCCTTTTTTTTAATTTTTATATGAAGGTAAGTTAAAGCTTGAAGGGTGCTAAATGGCTTCTCATTTGATTGAAGATATGCTGCACCAAAAGAGTATTTTGTGTCTGCAGCTATAGGCTTATCTGACCTAGTGGCTGTGGGTTCAAACTTCTTATGGGGTGGGCTTCTTATGCCAGAACCAGAGACTCCTTCAAACTTTCTTCTTTGTAATTTTGACAATGAGAGTTGCAAAAATGTATACAATAGCACACATAGATGATATTAAACCCACAACTCTTGGCTGTAAGTCAGTGCTATGACTATTAAACCACCAAGTCTGTACCCCTTTCCTGCAGACAAATGACCAAGTGGCCCGAGTGGAATCTTATTCATATTTTACTTAATTTCATAATTAATAAACTACTTTTACGCCCCAAAATTTATGTAAAACTGTTTTGCTATATTTCAGTCTTCTGTGATGTATATAAAGTGTAATATTGGGATGCAGACAAAAAAAATGTATACATTTCAACTCTAAATCTGATATGGTACAGTTTTTTTTCTTTTTTAAAAATAACCATGTGTGTGAGGTGTATACTTTTGTTTCAAACTAGATTTGTTTAAGACTACCAAGAAACACTGCGTGACCCTGATACTGCCCACTGCAGTAAAAGGTTAATGCTTCTTCTTCCTCTCTATGTTTGACGTTAAGAGTTGCAGAAATCCACATTGAAATGTAAGAGTAGAGGATAAAACCTTCAACTCTCAGGTGCAAGGTATGGTTTTAACCTCTGAGCCACAGACTTTTTCACACTTTTTATACTCCTTGTAATTTTGACATCGAGAGTTGCAGAAACACGCACACACAATATGATATTTGAACCTACAAATTATTGACTGCATGGTATTGTTTAAACCGCAGAGCCGCATACCTCTTCACACTTCTTACAGTTCTCTGTATATTTGACATAGAGTTTTGGAAATGTACAATAAAGCACAAGTTGTTTGGGTAATATATCTTCTCACTAACAATTGCAGTATTGAATCATCAGAGGTGACATACTAGTAATGAGTTACTACGATATAGCAGCTTTCTTTTAGATGATAAAATATACAGAGTGGTAAACAACTAATCGTGAAGAAAATACATCCAACTCAAATTGAATGGTTTTGTACCTTTTCAGTTTGCAAGCATCCTTAAACTCCCTCTCTTTACTTCAACGAATAGGCTACATTTATCACATACCATTACACACCACTGGCTGGTGGGCAGGCAATCCAATTCGGATCATTTTCCCACCAACTCATTTCTCACCTTCTGCAATGCCATTGGTCTGTTAGAGTAGACCTCGTGACGTTCGACGTCACGTCCACGTGTCATATAACTAGGAAGAAACCCGTAAACATTGAGCCAGTAAGGAGGCAGAAAATCTTTTGGCTTAGCCTAAAATGCTTACATTTAGCTTGACCGGTGTTCGACAGTAAGTAAATACCACCACATTTCTGTTTTGTGTGCTGTATGTATAATATATTTCCTAAAATGTACGTAGTCTTCTGCATTCTTGACAGCCTTATTTAACCACTTCAAAGCACAGCTGTCAGTTGCCGACAACATTAGCTACGAAGCGTGTTGCCTATTCAAATGTATCATCTAACATTATTATTCTGTGCCAAAGCGGCTGCCTAGCTAAATCCACAGGTTTCTTATTCTGCCACCATATCGAAGCAGTGTCACCCTGAGTGTCCTCTCTCCATAGACCGTATATAAAGCCTATCTCCCATGCAGCCTCCTTGAAAGACATGCAAGTGATCAAAGCTATTAACGTTAACTTTTAAACTATTTGTGCACCTCTAGAATTTCTGATACTCTGTATCCTCAGAAAAATGCTGTGCATGTCATTTTCAAAGTGATTATCGTCTCAATTTCACAGTGGGGAGACACAATTCAACAAGGAGAAGTTGTTGCAAGGTATGTTATTTGTAAACATTCCAACCTTGACCAGTAATGACCTTCACTCGGGAATCCTGTGTGATTTTAAAAACAAAGGCTGTAAGAACCAGCTATAAACATTTCCTTGTTGCTCATGTATCAGCTAGTAGAATCAAAGTTATTGATACTCGTGTTTCCATGTTCATTTGAGGGGGAATGTTAAAAGAATGGTCACTCACACAAACACTGACTAATCCCTTATCCAACTGGTTTTCTAAGTGTGTCTACAGTTGAAGTCGGAAGTTTACATACACTTAGGTTGGAGTCATTAACTTTTTTTTCAACCACTCCAGAAATGTCTTGTTAACAAACTATTGTTTTAGCAAGTCCGTTAGGACATCTACTTTGTGCATGACAAGTCATTTTTCCAACAATTGTTTAGACAGATTATTTCCCTTATAATTCACTGTTTCACAATTCCAGTGGGTCAGAAGTTTACATACTCTAACTTGACTGTGCCTTTAAACAGCTTGGAAAATTATGTAATGGCTTTAGAAGCTTCTGATAGGCTAGTTGACATGAGTCAATTGGAGGTGTACCTATGGATGTATTTCAGGGCCTACCTTAAAACCCAGTGCTTCTTTGCCTGATGACATGGGAAAATCAAAAGAAATCAGCCAAAACCTCAGAAAAAAAAATGTAGATCTACACATACAGTGGGGCAAAAAAATATTTAGTCAGCCACCAATTGTGCAAGTTCTCCCACTTAAAAGATGAGAGGCCTGTAATTTATCATATGTACTCTTCAACTATGACAGACAAAATGAGAAAAAAATCCTGAAAATCACATTGTAGGATTTTTAATGAATTTATTTGCAAATTATGGTGGAAAATAAGTATTTGGTCAATAACAAAAGTTTCTCAATACTTTGTTATACCCTTTGTTGGCAATGACAGGTCAAATGTTTTCTGTAAGTCTTCACAAGGTTTTCACACACTTGCTGGTATTTTGGCCCATTCCTCCATGCAGATCTCCTCTAGAGCAGTGATGTTTTGGGGCTGTTTCTGGGCAACACTGACTTTCAACTCCTTCCAAAGATTTCCTATGGGGTTGAGATCTGGAGACTGGCTAGGCCACTCCAGGACCTTGAAAAGCTTCTTACGAAGCCACTCCTTCGTTGCCCAGGTGGTGTGTTTGGGATCATTGTCATTCTGAAAGACCCAGCCACGTTTCATCTTCAATGCCCTTGCTGATGGAAGGAGGTTTTCACTCAATCTCACGATACATGGCCCCATTCATTCTTTTCTTTACATGGAATTTATAAATGCCTGAAGGTACCACGGTCATCTGTACAAAAAATAATACATAAGTATGAACACCATGGGACCACGCAGCCGTCATACCGCTCAGGAAGGAGACGCGTTCTGTCTCCTAGAGATGAATGTACTTTGGTGCGAAAAGTGCCAATCAATCCCAGAACAACAGCAAAGGACCTTGTGAAGGTGCTGGAGGAAACAGATACAAAAGTATCTATATCCACAGTAAAACGACTCCTATATTGACATAACCTGAAAGGCCACAAGGAAGAAGCCACTGCTCCAAAACCGCCATTAAAAAAGCCAGACTACGGTTTGTAACTGCACATGGGGACAAAGATTATACTTTTTGGAGAAATGTCCTCTGGTCTGATGAAACAAAAATAGTCATTATGGCCAAACAGTTCTATTTTTGTTTGGAGGAAAAAGGGGAAGGCTTGCAAGCTGAAGAACACCATCCCAACCGTGAAGCACGGGGATGGCAGCATCATGTTGTGGGGGTGCTTTGCTGCAGGAGGGACTGGTGCACTTCACAAAATAGATGGCATAATGAGGTAGGGAAATTATGTGGATATATTGAAGCAACATCTCAAGACATCAGTCAGGAAGTTCAAGCTTGGTCACAAATGGGTCTTCCAAATGGACAATGACCCCAAGCATACTTCCAGAGTTGTAGCAAAATGGCTTAAGGGCAAAGTCAAGGTATTGGAGTGGCAATCACAAAGCCCTGACCTCAATCCCATAATTTGTGGGCAGAACTGAACAAGTGTGTGTGTGAGCAAGGAGGCCTACAAACCTGACTCAGTTACACCAGCTCTGTCAGGAGGAATGAGCCAAAATTCACCCAACTTATTGTGGGAAGCTTGCGGAAGGCTATCCAAAACATTTGACCCAAGTTAAACAATTTAACACACTCCATTAGTATTTGGTAGCATGTAAACTTCTGACCCACTGGGAATGTGATGAAAGAAATTAAAAGCTGAAATAAATCCTTCTCTCTGCTGTTATTCTGATATTTCACTCTTAAAATAGTGGTGATCCTAACTAGAGGTCAATCAATTATGATTTTTCAACACCGATACCAATTATTGGAGGACCAAAAAAAAAAAGCAGATACAGATTAATCTGACTATTTTATTTTTTGGGTAATAATGACAATTACAACAATACTGAATGAACACTTATTTTAACTTGATATAATACATCAATCAATTTAGCCTCAAGTAAATAATGAAACATGTTTGGTTTAAATAATGCAAAAACAAAGTGTTGGAGAAGAAAGTAAAAGTGCAATATGTGCCATGTAAGAAAGCTAACGTTTAAGTTCCTTGTTCAGAACATGAGGACATATGAAAGCTGGTGGTTCCTTTTAACATGAGTCTTGAATATTCCCAGGTAAGAAGTTTTAGGTTGTAGTTAGTCCTATAATATCTCTCTATACCATTTGTATTTCATACACCTTTGACTATTGGTATTATAGGCAGTTTAGTATTGCCAGTGTAACTGTATAGCTTCCGTCCCTCTTCTCGCCCCTACCTGGGCTCGAACCAGGAACACATTGACAACAGCCACCCTCGAAGCATTGTTACCCATCGCTCCACAAAAGCCACGGCAAGGGGAACAACTACTCCAAGTCTCAGAGCGAGTGACATCACCGATTGAAACACTTAGTGCTCACCCCGCTAACTAGCTAGCTATTTCACATTGGTTATACCAGCCTAATCTCGGGATTTGATAGGCTTGAGTCATAAACAGCTCAATGCTTGAAGCATTGCGAAGAGCTGCTGGCAAAACGCACGAAAGTGCTGATTGATTGAATGCTTACGAGACTGCTGGTGCCTACCATTGTTCAGTCAGGCTGCTCTATCAAATCAGACTTAATTATAACATTATCACACAGAAATACGAGCCTTAGGTCATTATGGTCGAATCCGGAAACTATCATTTAGAAAAAACAAAACGTTTATTCTTTCATTGAAATACGGAGCCGTTGCGTATTTTATCTAACGGGTGGCATCCATATGTCTAAATATTCCTGTTAACATTGAAGGTTGTGAATGTAACAATGTATGTCATAATTCTGGCAAATTAGTTCGCAACAAGCCAGGCGGCCCAAACTGTTGCATATACCCTGACTCTGCGTGCAATGGACTCAAGAGAAGTGACACAATTTTAACCTGGTTAATATTGCCTACTAACCTGGATTTCTTTTAGCTAAATATGCAGGTTTAAAAAATATATACTTCTGTGTATTGATTTTAAGAAAGGCATTGGTGTTTATGGTTAGGTACACGTTGGAGCAACGACAGTCCTTTTTCGCGAATGCGCACCACATCGACTATATGCAACGCATGACACGCTAGATAAACTAGTAATATCATCAACCATGTGTAGTTAACTAGTGATTATGATTGTTTTTTATAAGTTAAGTTTAATGCTAGCTAGCAACTTACCTTGGCTTCTTACTGCATTCGTGTAACAGGCAGGCTTCTCATGGAGTGCAATGTAAGGCAGGTGGTTATAGAGCGTTGGACTAGTTAACTGGAAGGTTGCAAGATTGAATCCCTGAGCTGACAAGGTAAAAATCTGTCGTTCTGCCACTGAACAAGGCAGTTAACCCACCATTCCTAAGCCGTCATCGAAAATAAAAATGTGTTCTTAACTGACTTGCCTATTTTAAATAAAGGTGTAAAAAAAGTGTTTTTTTAAATCGGTGTCCAAATATACCGATTTCCGATTGTTATGAAAACTTTTAATAGGCCATTCCAATTAATCGGTCGACCTCTAATCCTAACTGATCTAAATCAGGGAATTTTTACGAGGATTAAATGTCATGAATTGCGGAAAAACTGAGTTGAAATGTATTTGGCTGAGGTATGTGTAAACGTCCGACTTCAACTGTACCTGTTGGTCTTGTGCTGTCAGGTCAGGCGGTGGACACTTCTCTGTCGGAGCCGGGGCTCCAGCAGGTAGAGGCTGCAGGACTGTACCTCTCAGAGAGCTCAGGTTCTCCAATGTGTTTGTCAGTAACCTGCAGCGCGCCAGACAGGTGAGTTTTCCTGAGAAGACACTGGTGTTGCATGTGATGTCGTCTTAGGTTACGGTTAGGGGACACTAACCTCGTCCACCCAGTTGGCTCTATGTATTAATTGAGCCTGGGACCAAGGTTAGGTGACCACCAGAAAGAATAACAATGCACAGCAGATGTAGGATGTAACCTCTGTTTAGTTTAGATTCCCAGTGTGGACTTATAATTGCGGCTGCACTGTCACTGCCATTCAATAGCAATGTTGGCAACTTATGTCGCAGTAAAATCATTCCTTACTACAACACCTTTTCAGTGGGAAACACTCAGATCAGACATTAAAGTCACTTCAATAATTCCTGGAACAAAACCTCTCCATTGTATATGTTACTGTGAAAGAGGGAATAGAGCAGAGGATATATTGAACCACAGAAGTAGACTACAGGATATGAGACATGCCAGCAGGTAGAACTAAACTCAGCAAAAAAAGAAACGTCCTCTCACTGTCAACTGCATTTATTTTCAGCAAACTTAACATGTGTAAATATTTGTATGAACATAAGATTCAACAACTGAGAGACAAACTGAACATGTTCCACAGACGTGACTAACAGAAATGGAATAATGAAGGGGGAGGTCAAAAGTAACAGTCAGTATCTGATTTGGCCACCAGCTGCATTAAGTACTGCAGTGCATTTCCTCATGGACTGCACCAGATTTGCCAGTTCTTGCTGTGAGATGTTACCCCACTCTTCCACCAAGGCACCTGCAAGTTCCCAGACATTTCTGGGGGGAAGGGCCCTAGCCCTCACCCTCCAATCCAACAGGTCCCAGATGTGCTCAATGGGATTGAGATCCGGGCTCTTCACTGGCCATGGCAGAACACTGACATTCCTGTCTTGCAGGAAATCACGCACAGAACGAGCAGTATGGCTGATGGCATTATCATGCTGGAGGGTCATGTCAGGATGAGTCTGCAGGAAGGGTACCACATGGGGGAGGAGGATGTCTTCCCTGTAACGCACAGCGTTGAGATTGCCTGCAATGACAACAAGCTCAGTCCGATGATGCTGTGTGACACACCGCCCCAGACCATGATGGACCATCTTCCTACAAGTCGATCCTGCTCCAGAGTACATGCCTTGGTATAACGCTCATTCCTTCGACAATAAACGCAAATCCAACCATCACCCCTGGTGAGACAAACCGCGTCTCGTCAGTGAAGAGCACTTTTTGCCAGTCCTGTCCGGTCCAGCGACGGTGGTTTTGTGCCCATAGGCGACGTTGTTGCCGGTGATATCTGGTGAGGATCTGCCTTACAACAGGCCTACAAGGTGTCAGTCCAATCTCTCTCAGCCTATTGCGGACAGTCTGAGCACTGATGTAGGGATTGTGCATTCCTGGTGTAACTCGGGCAGTTGTTGTTGCCATCCTGTACCTGTCCCGCGGGTGTAATGATTGGGTGTACCGATCCTGTGCAGGTGGTGTTACACATGGTCTGCCACTGCAAGGACGATCAGCTGTCTGTCTTGTCTCCCTGTAGCGCTGTCTTAGGCGTCTCACAGTACGGACATTGCAATTTATTGCCCTGGCCACATCTGCAGTCCTCATGCCTCCTTGCAGCATACCAAAGGCATGTTCATGCAGATGAGCAGGGACACTGGGCATCTATCTTTTGGTGTTTTTCAGAGTCAGTAGAAAGGCCCCTTTTAGTGTCCTAAGTTTTCATAACTGACCTTAATTGCTTACCGTCTGTAAGCTGTTAGTGTCTTAACGACTGTACCACGGGTGCATGTTCATTAATTGTTTATGGGTCATTGAAAAAGCATGGGGAAAGTGTTTAAACCCTTTACAATGAAGATCTGTGAAGTTATTTGGATTTTTACGAATTATCTTTGAAAGACAGGGTCCTGAAAAAGGGACGTTTCTTTTTTTGCTGAGTTTAGAAGTACAGTAATGAGGGCAATGTTAGTTTCTAGCCTAGTAGCTGATTTGGTTGTAGGTGTGGAGATTAAGACAATGCTGTCATTGTTCACACATCCTTATCCTTTGTCAGACTGCAGAAATCATTGAGGAACAATGTTCACTCCTCGGGCGTTGAATTGGTCTTTGACCCCGTTACTCAGAGAGAGGGTAAGTCTTTCATATGCCTCCTATTGCATGTATGTAGTATACATTTGATCCAGCCCAGTCTACCTCAACAGGGACCTTAGCGTTTGACATTCAAATACAATGCATAGAAAATGATAATCAAAGTGCTCATCAATCATACAGAGTTTTGGGATCGCAGAAGGCCGGCCCAAGGAGGATCTGAAGAACATGGCTAACAGAGCCGGCCAGTCGTGTTGAGACTATACTCCTCCTGGAGGGTAAACCTTGGAACAGGTTAGACTGGGATCTGAACATTTTATCAGCTTTCCCTTTGGCCCTGCTGTTGGCTAGCAACAGCTAAGAGCTGGATTCCATGGCCAACAGTGCCATGCAGGGGTTCAACTCGGAACTTCAAGGCAGAAGCTCAACATGTAGTTCAGAGAGGTTAATAGATTTTTTCTTCTAGGGAGATGAGTATTTTAGTCCTTGAATAATTTAAACGTGTGTCTGTCTCCCTCAAGGTAAGGCTGCGATGCAAGAAGTTTCTAAAGTCCCTTTACCAGGGCATGGTTGACGACCACGGCTGCTCAGGACAGAGTTCTACTGCTGTAGGGAGAGGGGCCGGTGCAACCGAGTCTGGCACAGATGGGCCCCTACCTGGTCTGCCTGACAACGGGATGGAGGGTGTCCCTCTCCATGCCCTGGTGGTGAGCCACGGGGCCTACATCCGTGTGGCTGTGAGACATTTTGTGGAGGACCTGCAGTGCTCTCTGCCCCAGGGCCTGAAGATGTCCACGGTGTTGTCAGCTTGCCCCAACACAGGCATCAGCCGCTTTGTCCTCATCGTTTCTCCCACAGAGTCTGGCCTGGCACTCTCTGCTGTCCGCTGTGTTTTCACCAACAGGAAGGACCACCTGACCTCCCGTAACATATGTTACATCACACATTAAAGATGGACAAGGCAACACAAAAGGTTTAGTCACTACTCTGTTCTGTTTAAATGTTATTTACTGTAGCTAACAAACCACTGAAAGCAAAGAATATCTGGCACAGGGACCTGTCTAATATTGATGATATGAGTTGGGGGGGAGATTTTACTAGGGTCATTGAGGAACCCTAATCACCAATTGAATCATTTTTTAAATTTTATACACTGTAAATAAATTATGCATTTTTGCACAGTTTATCTTCGCCTGTTTTAAAGCTTGTTATGTAACCATGGTGACCTAGGCTCTTTTATGCATTGGAAGTGCCCCAAAGTGGATAGATTTTGAAGACTGGTATTTTATCTACCTTATCTGATGTTCTTGGTGTCACTACCAGTCCTTAAGGATGACTCCTCACACACACTGTCACTCCAACAATGAAGTGTAATGCTGACAGGTTTAACCTCTTGAAACTAGGGGGCACTATTTTTGTTTGGAAAAATAACGTTCCCAAAGTAAACGGCCTATTTCTCAGGACCAGATGCTAGAATATGCATATAATTGACATATTAGGATAGAAAACACTCTAAAGTTTCCAAAACTGTCAAAATATTGTCTGTGAGTATAACACAACTGATATTGCTGAGGAACATTCAATCAGGAAGTGCCTCTTATTTGAAACTCTTCTGTTCCTATGCATGCCTTTTCTCCATTTAAA